>NC_057804.1:111944164-112141406 GCF_018294505.1 Triticum aestivum | reverse complement strand
GGTTTTATCCGAAACTTCTCCGAAACACTTTCGGTGTCTGAACATAGTTGTCCAATATATCAATCTTTATGTCTCGACCATTTTGAGACTCCTCGTCATGTCCGTGATCTCATCCGGGACTCCGAACAACCTTCGGTACATCAAATTACATAAACTCATAATACCAATCGTCATCGAGCGTTAAGCGTGTGGACCCTACGGGTTCGAGAACTATGTAGACATGACCGAGACTCATCTCCGGTCAATAACCAATAGAGAAACCTGGATGCTCATATTGGTTCCTACATATTCTATGAAGATCTTTATCGGACAAACCGCATAACAACATACGTTGTTCCCTTTGTCATCGGTATGTTACTTGCCCGAGATTTGATCGTCGATATCATCATACCTAATTCAATCTCGTCGCTGGCAAGTCTCTTTACTCGTTCCATAATACTTCATCCCGCAACTAACTCATTAGTCACAATGCTTGCAAGGCTTATAGTGATGAGTATTACCGAGAGGGCCCAAAGACACCTCTCCGAAACACAGAGTGACAAATCCTAATCTTGATCTATGCCAACCCAACAAACGCCTTCGGAGACACCTGTAGAGCACCTTTATAATCACCCATTTACGTTGTGACGTTTGGTGGCACACAAAGCGTTCCTCCGGTATTCGAAAGTTGCATAATCTCATAGTCTGAGGAACTTGTATAAGTCATGAAGAAAGCAATAGCAATGAAACTGTAACGATCATAATGCTAAGCTAACGGATGGGTCTGTTGGAAATATGCCCTAGAGGCAATAATAAAAGGATTATTATTATATTTCCTTGTTCATGATAATTGTCTTTTATTCATGCTATAATTGTATTATCCGGAAATCGTAATACACGTGTGAATACATAGACCACAATATGTCCCTAGTGAGCCTCTAGTTGACTAGCTCGTTGATCAACAGATAGTCATGGTTTCCTGACTATGGACATTGGATGTCATTGATAACGGGATCACATCATTAGGAGAATGATGTGATGGACAAGACCCAATCCTAAGCATAGCACAATATCGTGTAGTTCGTTTTGCTAGAGCTTTTCCAATGTCAAGTATCTTTTCCTTAGACCATGAGATCGTGTAACTCCCGGATACCGTAAGAGTGCTTTGGGTGTACCAAACGTCACAACGTAACTGGGTGACTATAAAGGTGCACTACAGGTATCTCCGAAAGTGTCTGTTGGGTTGACACGGATCGAGACTGGGATTTGTCACTCCGTATGATGGAGAGGTATCTCTGGGCCCACTCGGTAATGCATCATCATAATGAGCTCAAAGTGACCAAGTGTCTGGTCACGGGATCATGCATTACGGTACGAGTAAAGTGACTTGCCGGTAACGAGATTGAATGAGGTATTGGGATACTGACGATCGAATCTAGGGCAAGTAACGTACCGATTGACAGAGGGAATTGTATACGGGGTTGCTTAAATCCTCGACATCGTGGTTCATCCGATGAGATCATCGAGGAGTGTGTGGGAGCCGACATGGGTATCCAGATCCCGCTGTTGGTTATTGACCGGAGAGCCGTCTCAGTCATGTCTACATGTCTCCCGAACCCGCAGGGTCTACACACTTAAGGTTCGGTGACGCTAGGGTTGTATGAATATGAGTATGCAGCAAACGGAAGTTGTTCAGAGTCCCAGATGAGATCCCGGACGTCACGAGGAGTTCCGGAATGGTCCGGAGGTAAAGAATTATATATGGGAAGTCGAGTTTCGGCCATCAGGAAAGTTTCGGGGTCCACCGGTATTGTACCGGGACCACCGGAAGGGTCCCGGGGGTCCACCGGGTGGGGCCACCTATCTCGGAGGGCCCCATGGGCTGAAGTGGGAGGGGAACCAGCCCCTGGTGGGCTGATGCGCCCCCCTCTGCGCCTAGGGTTGGGAACCCTAGGGGAGGGGGCGCCTCCACTTGCCTTGGGGGGCACTCCACCCCCCTTGGCCGCCGCCCCCCTAGAGATCCCATCTCTAGGGCCGGCGCCCCCCTGGGGGTCCCTATATAAAGAGGGGGGGTGGGAGGGTAGCCGCACCCAACACCCTGGCGCCTCCCTCCCTCCTTGCTACACCTCCTCCTCCCGTAGTTGCTTGGCAAAGCCTTGCCGGAACCCCGCTGCATCCACCATCACGCCGTCATGCTGCTGGATCTTCATCAACCTCTCCTTCCCCCTTGCTGGATCAAGAAGGAGGAGACGTCATCCGCTCCGTACGTGTTGAACGCGGAGGTGCTGTCCGTTGGCACTTGGTCATCGGTGATTTGGATCACAACGAGTATGACTCCCTCAACCCCGTTCTATTGAACGCTTCCGCTCGCGATCTACAAAGGTATGTAGATGCACTATTATCACTCGTTGCTAGATGAACTCATAGATGGATCTTGGTGAAATCGTAGGAATTTTTTTATTTTCTGCAACGTTCCCCAACAGGGTCATGTCCATCACATCATTTTCCTAATGATGTGATCACGTTCATCAAATGATAACACATGTCTATGGTTAGGAAACATAATCATCTTTGATTAACGAGCTAGTCAAATAGAGGCATACTAGGGACAATATGTTTTGTCTATGTATTCACACATGTACTAAGTTTTCGGTTAATACAATTCTAGCATGAATAATAAACACTTATCATGAAATAAGGAAATAATAATAACTTTATTGTTGCCTTTAGGACATATTTCCTTCACTCTTGTCATGTGATGCATCCAAATCCAGCTGAAATCCCTGTTTTTACCATTTTCAACAACTTTAGCACAAAATGAACTATTTTAAATTTTATTTCAAGATGTAACCCTTTTAATAAAGGATAACGCCAAAATTATGGCGTTTATGTCCTACCTAGACACGTCAAACTTACTAGTGTTTCTTCTTTGACTAGATAAGTGATCATGGGCACGCGTTAGGGCATGTATAATGATGCTATTTTAAGAGTGACATGTAGGATAAATGATGAGGTGGAGGTGAGAGAACTCGTAAAAAAATACTTGTCTTCTTTTATTTAAAATAAGATAAGAGATAATCTCTTAGCACAATATGTCTCATCACGTTTTTAGGAATGACTAGTTATTGAAAATAAGGTTAAAAGATGAACCATTGTAGATTTTTTTTTGTCGTCTCTAAATTATATGCAAGATTTAAAAACTACCTTATCAACCATCGTACGTGCTTTTAAACGCCAGGAGGTGACGTTTGTTCTTAGGGCAGAAACGCCGACGGCCATAGCGTTTCCGGTAAAGCTAGGACTGCCAAACTTACCTGCGTTGCGTTGTGTGGCACAAACGCCCTGATGTTTGGCGTTTAAAAAAATGGTTAAATTGTGCTAAAGTGCCCAACGGGGGGTTATATTTTGTGCTAAAGTTACCGAAAATGGTGAAAACAGTGATTTTGGCCTCCAAATCCCAAACGCGTGCATATTTGATTTGATTTGATTTGATTTTTACCGCCGGCTTTCCCTTCCTACGCCGCCGGCTTCCTCTCGCCGGCTTCCGGCTAGCATATGTGGACGGGCTCCCCGTACTCCTTCGCCGTCCTCGAACGCCTCCTCCAGGATCACTTCTCCGCCCCTCGCCGCCTCCTCCAGGTCCATGCCCTCCTCCTCACCTCCGGCGCGCTCTCCACCTCCCACGCCGCCGCCACCTTCCCCTACAACTGCCTCATCCATGCCCACCTCCGCCTCCCCGCTTCCACCGTTACCCCGCTATGCGCCCCCCTCCGCCTCTTCTCGGCCATGCTCGCCGCCGGAGCGCGCCCCAACAGCCACACGTTCCCTTCCCTCCTCAGGTCCGCCTCCGCCTCCGGACCAGCCACCACGGCTCTCCACGCGCAGTGCCTCCGCCGCGGGCTTACGGCCGATCGCTTCGTTGCATGCTCGCTCGTCAGCTCCTATGGCCGAGCTGGCCGTCTCGCGCGTGACGCTTCTAAGGTGTTCGACGAAATGGCCAGCCCGGATCTGGCCTCCTCTAACGCCATGCTTGATGTGCTGTGCCTTGCCGGGGACGTGGCTGCGGCTAGAGAGTTCTTTGAGCGGATGGTGGTGAGGGATGTGGTGTCATGGACGACACTCATCTCTGGGTTATCGAGGAATGGGTGCCACTGGGATGCTGTCGAGGCCTTCAGGGGATTTTTGGTACACAACAGGGGACTGCTCGCGGAGGCCACGTTGGTCAGCGTGCTCTCAGCTTGTGCAAACTTGGATGGTGCCGAGGGGCTTGCGGTCGGAATGGCCGTTCACGCTTATGTCGTTCGCCATGAGGTTGACCTCACAGCGTTCTTGGGCACGGCGTTGATCGACATGTATGGGAAGTACGGGAAGCTTGACTGTTGCAGGAGAGCCTTTCAGATTGTATGCGAGAAGGAGGTCTGTACGTGGAATGCATTGCTCTCTGCACTGGCTAATCATGGGAAAGAGACTGAAGCACTGGTCAAGTTCAACATGATGATAGTTGGAGGGTTCTTGCCGAACCAGATCACATTTCTCGCTCTACTGACAGGTTGTGCTCGAGCAGGATTGGTGGAGATTGGGTTATACTGGTTCGAGACGATGGTGACTGAATACAAGGTGACTCCAATGATGGCCCATTATGGATGTGTTGTGGACCTGTTAGGCCGTGCTGGCCGCTTTATGGAGGCCATTGAGAGGATAGAGCGGATGCCCTTTCTGCCTGATGCTTCTGTGTGGGGCGCGCTTCTTGGTGCTTGCAAGCTCCATGGAAATGTGGAGCTTGTTGCTGAGATCGGGCGAAAACTAGTGGCTCTTGGTGCTCAGCAATCCGATCGGTTTGTGACTATCAGGAATATTTATCTAGAAAATGGGAATTGGTGTGCTGCGACGAGAATGGGCGAGGTGATGCATGAGGCCGGGATCAAGAAGACAGCAGGGCAAAGTAGTGTTGTGTTCCACAGCTCTGCCATTCCTTGACTAGAGTTTGTTTGTCGCAAACATTTCTCTTCTGGGACTACCGTTTGTTTCTCATGACTTGTACCTTAGGAAAACACTAAACCACATCTTGTTGTTCAAAAGCTTATAACAAATATTTTACGTAATGAAGAATCAGATTTTAATTCACTGCATCGTGCGCCCGTTACCTTTGATTCGCAAGATTGCAAAAAGTCAGTATTAGGAAAAGCACAGAATTGTAGTGGCATGTGTCGGTGTCAAAACCTATAAAATTTTGTTTGCACCAAAGTAGTGTATTTGATTATACCACTGGTAAAATAAAAAGATTCTTTGCAAGAGGTTTGAGTGAAGGGAAAATTCCTATTAAATGTACCGCAATTGATTTCTTAGAAAAATATCCACAGGATTCATCATGCAAATCAAACAACCAATATAGGGAAAATTTCTAAAATCTTTTAAATCAAAGAGTCCCACACCGATGACAAAAATATTGCCCAGTTTAACCAAAAAGAAAAAGAAATACAAGCAGCCGAGGTGATATGCGTGCAGTTCTCCTTTGTTTAGCTCCAATCCCTAAGGGCATCTCCAATGTTGTCCATCAAAATGCCGCTAACCATTGGGGCGTGTGGTCCGGACACTTTGTGCCATCCACCGCCGTACGTCAAACGTGCACAGACCAGTCTGCACGTCTGAATTCCTGCAAACCGGAAGTAAAGTTGGCGGAGCTTTGCGGATGTCCGAACAGCCACCACGTAGGTGTCTGACACTCTGGACCCAGCCAAAAACCACCCAGAGCCCTGCTTTTATCACTCTGTCCCTCCCCCTTTCTCTCTATCTGCGTAGTCTGAGACCAATGCCGCCGCTACACCAACCACTCAGCCATCCAGGCCTTGCCGGACCTCTACCGCTCCCTGGATATAGACTAACCACATGTCTCAAAGCCATGGTCAAGTTCGCTACCGGGGCGGTCAAGGTGTTTGAACCGGGGTACTTGAGAGAACCAACTGTCGAAGACACCGCGCGACTCATGGCACTGTCGGAAGTCAGAGGATAGCTAGGTATGCTCGGATCCTTGGATTATGGCAATGGAAGAATTTCCCATAATGCTCCACGAGGGCAATATCAGGCAATATCAGGACCATTGCAAGAAGCCCATCATGATTCGTGAAGCAGTTGCATCACAGGACCTCTGGATTTGACATTCTTTCTTTGGGATTTTCAGGTCTCACAATGACATCAACGTGCCGCGTCGGCCTCCATTGTTTGCAAGGTTATGTACAAGAGAAGCTCCTCCGTGTAACTATAGTACTGTATACCATCAATGGTCACGACTACAACATGAGCTATTATCTTTGTGATGGTCTCAATCCTTAATGGGTGACCTTCATCAGGACCATCTACGATCCAAGGCATGAGAAAAGATCTTATTTTTCCTAGGAAGGATGACGAGAGGGCATTTGGAGTACTCCAAGCTCATTTTGCAGTTGTTCGAGGACCTGCAAAAATATGGGTTGCAGACATGTTGTGGGAGGTGACGATAGATTGTTTGATAAACAACATTATTGTCGAGGATGTTGGTGACGGATTTTGCCACGGTTTGTAATTTGAGCGCATGGGTGATCCTACCCTACTTTCAAATCAAAATCCGACGAAGTTTGATGATTTTATCGAAATGCATCAACATATTCACTATTTATTCACTATTGAGTAATTCATGAGCAGCAATGACCTGGTTTGCGTATTTGTGGGCGCTTCGAGGAAAGAATTAAAAAAATGTGTCTGGATAAGTTGAACTATTTTATTGAATTTGAATTTATTTTGTATCAGAATATTTACACAACATAATTATGAGGAAAGGATGATATTTATCTTTAATTATTTATTATTAAGTGCTTAGATAGTAACCCTCAGAAATAATCCCCATCGCCTCTCCACTTCCTCTTCCTCCCTCGCTCGCTCACCAAGCATTCCAGGTCCCAGAAGCATCTAGACCTAAGAATTTACGCAACCCAGTCCACCGTCGACGGTCTTCTGGCCAGCCGGCGATGGCCGGATGCTGACGTTCTCCTCGGAGGAAGGTCGGCCTCAAGAACTGGTGACGGCGGCTTGCTAGGGTGCCACGCAATTCCACCGCTACTCCAAACCCACAAGATCTACAGGTAAACGATCCACGAGCTCATAATTTTTCACTCCGAGGCACCAGGTGATGCAGCGAAGCCAAGGGTCCGTCCATGCCTGATCTTTGCTGGCTTTTGCTTTTCAGCGGCCAGAGCCGGCGCACCCCAGCTGTTCGGCGTAATGCCTAAGGAGCAAGCGACGGCCCCCCGCAGGCGGAAGGCGGCGCCCGAGGCGCGTGGCGGCGAGGGGATCGACGCTCTGCCGAGCGAGGTCCTGCAGCATGTACTGTCCTTCCTGCCGGTGGCGGAGGCCGTGCAGACCTGCGTGCTGGCTCGGCGCTGGCGCCACCTCTGGAAGTCCATGCCGGTCCTGCGCATCACCTGCGAGGGCATGATTCTGAACCGGCGGGGCGTTAGGAGGCTCAACAAGTTTGTGAACCACCTGCTGCTCCTCCGTGACCGCAGCGCGCCCCTGCATGCGTGTGAGATAGAGCTCACTACTTTCCATAGCCAGGATGAACCGCAGGTCAACTTATGGACCCGACATGCTCTCTTGTGCCAAGCTCGAGTCCTCAGTGTTCATCTAGGCCGTGATAACAATAGCTTTGAGCTGCTGGAGGACCTGCCTCTCGTCTCTCCGCGCCTGACGAGGTTGGAGCTTTGCAACGTAGTGTTAAATGATAGCATTCTGAATTTTTCGAGCTGCCCAGCGCTGGAAGAGCTATGGATGAGGGGTTGCTACGTCCAAGCTGATATGATCATGTCCCAGTCCCTAAAACGCCTCACCATCCTTGACTGCATATTTTATCCAAATGAACGGACTCGGATATCTGTCCCAAGTCTAGTTACAATGGAATTAATTGAGTGTTGGGGGAGGACTCCTTTGCTTGAAAGCATGCCATCATTAGTGACAGGATCTATTAAGCTTGCCGACTGTGATGATTGTTGTGGTAAAGAAGCTGGTGGTTCGTGTGCCGATGATACCTGTGAAAATTGTAGTTCCATTGATGGTGACAGTGGAGATTGTGTGCTTCTCAATGGTTTGTCAGAGGCTAAAAGCTTGGCGTTGATAGCTGAACCTTGTGTGGTATGTTTGCATCTACTTCTTTTCTCAGCTTATATTGTTATTTGTGAACTGTGATACATTATGCCTCTTACATTATATCATCATTTGACATTTATGAAGTAGCAGCTATGCAAGTGGTTTGCTTGCACCTGTACATTATATGGATTTAATTTCCCGTGACTGTATTCATATTTTGTATTGTATTACTTCTGAAACTGCAAGCACAGGTTTAATGTTTGTATTGGAATAAATCTGTCAAATCTGTTTTTATATGGCCAATTATACATATTCGCATTTGAGAAATATTATGTTCATTTTTATATGTTATGCAGGGGGGTCAAAGTGAACTTATAAAATCTGATATGAGTTACAAGCCTCTTTTTTCGCTTTGGTTACAAGCCTCTTTTTTCCCTTTGGCCAAACCAGATTTTGCTTTTCAATACTTGTGGGAGCTTCATTTACTTCAGTAGCATCACACCTTGTACTTAAAAAAAAAATCTTGAGATATTCTTACCTATTTGCATTTTCTGTAGTTTATCCTCAAAAGAGATTTGATGTGGTGCCCAACCTTTAGCAAGTTAAAAACCTTGTTACTCAATGATTGGTGTATGAAGGCCAATCTTGGTGCACTCATGTGCTTTCTCCAACATACACCTGTTCTCGAAAAGCTTACCATCCAGCTTTGTCAGGTATATGCTTCGTAAATCTGATATATGTTCTCATTTAAGTTATCATGCATGATTTAATGTAGTATTTTTGCTCCATACACTTACAGGCACCCAGCAGTCGGATGGGGACTGAAGGAAGCTACAATCTGACGGGACAACCGTTCGCATCTAACAAGCTTAAGGTACTTGAAATCAAGTGTGAGAAGATTGATGAGAGGGTTCACAGAATTTTAACGTTCTTGAGTACCTATAGCATACATGTTGAGCAAATCAATATCCAGCAGAGTATTGGATCTTCTGAAGGTTAGTAGGTTCTTGACGCTCGTACCATCTAGGCCCCAATTGCACATCTGTTGATTAGTAACTAGAACGATCATGTTGAGCTTACAGAGCCCAAGGATTTTCCTGAGGAACCCAGAGCTGGACCTTCTCAAGCGCGAACTCCGCGTGTGTTGCCCTCGCAGAATGCTCAGTTGAGGAGCATGGCTGAGCAGATTGTAGTCAGGCAGGAGCAGATCGAAGTTGAGCAACAGCAGATCCTAGCGCTTCTGGGGCAGATCCAAGTTGAACAGCAGCAGGTCATAGTGCATCAGGAGGAGATCCAAGTTGAGCAGCAGCAGATCATAGCTGGGCAGCAGCAGCAGAGGCACCTCTTGACTCGGATCTTAGCCCAGCTCCAGGAATATTCAGCTCGGAAGACTCCACCAGCTGCTCCTTGTGCTGCAGGCTCAGCTCACACAGAGTGTCTTGAGTGACTTGGCGCATTTGCAGAGACTTTGATCATCCATTGTCACTACATGTCAGCTATATGCATATGTCAGTTTATCTGTTAGGCACTTAGCTGTTGGAAGTTGGAGAAAACGTTGCATGTTGGATGACCTTTGGTGAATGGGATTATGCTATGGGCGATGGGATATGCTGTGTCATACATAGCATATGTTTTCTTACATATTTGTGTGATATGCACTTTTATCTATATATACTCCCTCCGTCCCATAATAGTGTAGTGTCAAAAACGCTCTTATATTATGGGACGGAAGGTGTTGTTATGATTTTCAGTGTGAGGGTGTTGTTTTGATTATTAATGTGATGATATTAACTGTTGCACAATGTATTTTCAAGCTGAAGCTCTGTCCTTGATATCGTCTATTGTTCTTCGGCATGAAAACACAACCGCCAAGGGGCAAAACTTAATGTTTCATGTCAGATTCTCCTAGGGCATAAATGTTGATGCTTCAAACAAGTGTCTTCGTTGGAGCATCAGACCAGATTATATTGGAAACAGTCTCTTGCCATGGCACATACTGTAGTACCATAGATGGTCTCTAGGAGTATGACACAATCTACACTTGTCTTCCTGGAAGCATAATGTTAAAACTTTCAAGAATAACTAGTGCAGGAATCTGAAAACTGGGCACATAATCAACATTTCTTTTCGTCAAACACAAAAAATCTCGAAAAGCACATGATAGATAATCAACGTTCAAACAGAGTAGACAGAGAACTACTCCTACCATATATGCATACCACTCCAGTTATAAGCAAACTGCAAGAACCCATATGTACAAATTAATCCCCAAAATCAACCAAGAAATCGTTTGTTTCTAGCAGATCAATTAACTATCCTTGTTGAGGTAGGCGAACTCAGATCCTCCAAAGATTCCCACTCCGGTTACCCTTTGACCGTCTTCGCCGGCTGCTGCTGGCACTGACCAAGAACGGCCGCCGGCCGCTGCTGGTACTGACCAAGAAGGTCCGCCGACGATGCGGCCCCCGTGGAGTTCTGCCCCTGCTGGCCGTCGTGACGAAGAAGACACGCCGGCTGCGGCGGGGGCGGCGCCTGCGACACCTCAACGCGCTCTTGCCTGAGACCACGGACGCTCCCCGGCGGCAGCAGCGCCACGACGGCGTCGAAACAGCCTGCCGGGACGGCGGCCCGGACAGGCTTCTTGTTCCCGTCGGGCCCCACCGTGACGCCGTCCTCCCCGTAGATCCCCCTCAGCTCGTCGTCGGTGGCGCGCGGGGAGACGTAGAGCATGTAGAGCGCGGGCACGCCCTTCTTGCCGGCGCCGCCGTCCGTGGCGCTGGTGAATTCCTGCGTCAGCCACGGCGTCTTCTCCTTCCTGGACGGGCCGAGGAAGAAGCCGAAGTAGCTCTTGACCGCGCCCCCCTCGGCCTCGCTCCGCTCCACCCGCCAGTACCCGCCGGTGTCGACTTTGCGGCCGGCGCGCTTGGCCGCCGCGCCGGGGCTCTGGAACCTGGTCTCGCAGAGGAACCACCAGGTGTGCTGGCCCGCGCGGGCGCTGCCCGGCGGGTGCAGCCGCCGCAGCGCGTCGGGGCTGTCGCCGTAGATGTCGGCGTGGGAGACGAACCCCCGCGCGTCGGCGGGCACCTCCTTGCCGCCGCCGGCGATCCAGCGGTCGAGGAGCGCCACGCTCTCCTCCCGCGTCGGGCTGAAGTAGACGCCGGGGGGCAGCCGCGGCGGGTTGAGGTTGTGCGCGCCGCCGCGCCCGAGCGGATCGGGCGTCTCCGCCACGCCCATGGCGGCGGATGTTGGTTTCTTGGATGCTACCACTTTTCTTGCTTTCTTGAGGGCCATGGGAGGGGAGTCCGCGGCTTATGTTGTGTGGGAGGAGCGGGATGGGCGGGCCGCGGGCGTGCTGCTTGTTTATTGGGGGACGCGCTTCTTCTGTTGTGTCTCCTCGTCCCGAGACCCGTCCCAGTTTTTTCTTTTTTTAAGTTAACCGCATGTGTCATTAATCACAAATAAGGTGAATACAAGCACATAGCCCTGAATGGCGTTGTGAGTCGATGAAGAAACCTGCTGTCGGTAAGGTCAACTCCACCGCATGACCCTAAATCTTACCCCATTTTGTTCGGATGGAGTAAAAATAGAGAGAACAAACGTCAGACAGAGACCGGACAAACTCGCTGCACCCACCGCTGCTACCTCATATTTTGTCCGGATTTTGTCCGTGGTGGGTGCACGTGGTGGACCAGGTAAAAAAAGAAAAGAGTGACATGTGGGGGCGAGGCGGACACAGACGGACGACGAGGACGCGAAGACGTCCGCTTTCTGTCCGCTTTGGCCCCAAACCGAGAGCAATTTTGGTCTGAAAATGGGGTAAAAATGGATACAGACCGGACGAAACGTCCATATGCTCTCATGCATTGGGTCCTTCGGTTTATCCGTTTTACGCCAAACGGACATAAACGGACGATTTGAGGTAAATTTGGGTCACGCGATGGAGTTGGCCTAAGACATTTGTCGCTGTGGTGCGTTGACAGGGAATCATCCCCATCCTCCTCAAGTCTCAAAGCCATCATCAGCCGTTGACGTCGTCAAGGCCGAACGACAAATTCACCACCATCAATCCTCAAGCCTAGATCTGAAACCATCATTATCTCTCGCCTACCAGTGACATCGCCTGGACAACGGCCACCGGCTCGAAATCTAAACCAGCAGACCGAAAGGGTCTACAGAAGACTGAGCCCATAGGCTCCTCGACGCCGCCATGGATGCCTTCGAAACGAGACTGAAGCCGAGGCATTATTCTTTGAACCGACGTTGCTGTCACCGTTAAAAGTGATGCCGCCCCACACACGAAGCCTATCCTATCTACGGTCGGACCAAAACCCTGGGGTCCCCACCCCTCCGGTCGTCGGAGCAGGCAACAGAGGAGGCAGGGACGAGCGGCGTTGCCCAAAGGAACAAAGGAGACAGTTGTGTTCACCTTCCCTATCGCCTCACTCGAGCGGTTAGGAGCGAAGCAGCATTGGATTTGTCCCAGTGTTGGGGAAATCTAAGGCGCGTGACGGGCGTGACCGCGTGAGCACCTCCAGGCTCCAGCGCCTTCCATGTATAAATCTAGTTTCTCTATATTACATTTTGTAAATCTACAGGGGAAAAAGAAGTCCGGCTCGAGTCGGCTGTATAAGAGCATCTACCGTGGCGATGGACAAATCCGGCTTCTTAAACATCCACGGACATGGTCGAGCTCGTCTCATATTTGTCATGGTTTCTGACTGGGCATGCCTCATATCTTTCACTCTGCATCCGCCTATCTTATATCCGACACCTTATATGCATACTCCACATACAATGTTGAGCTACTCTACGTGATTAAACAACAACAACAACAACAACAACAACAACAACAAAGCCTTTCTGGACAAAAAAAATTGGCTGCAAACGAACACAAAATCAACTGCAAACAAACATTAGCAAACTTTGCAACATCCAAAAGATCATAGTTCGTCACCTGACAAGTTCTTAAACTTCTACAACTAAAAACGATGTAAACATATGAGGAGCGGGAGGGGGCGGGACCACCACTTCCTCGCCGGGCCTTTGCCTTTACGATCGTTGGCGTAGCTATAGGAGTCCGCGGCTGGTGGAGGGTCTTGGTCTTCGAAGCAGGAGGTGCAGTTATCGTCGTCGCCGCCGTCGTCGTCGTTGGAGATGCAGCTATCATCTTCGCTGCCGCCGTCGTCGGAGTCGGAGAGGGCGATGAGCCCCACGACGGAACACACTGTTCTGCTCCCACTTCAACTTGGCGACTTGAACCTCCTTTGCCGCCGCCTCCTTCGCCTCGTACTCCGACTGCTCTATTGCTAGCCGGAGAGCCTTGGCGTTCTTCCGCCGGAGGCGGCGAGTGTCCGTCTCCGTCGTCATGAGGGACGGGTGAAAGACCCATGAGAGGAGCCGCTCGTCCTCGTCGAGCTCCATATGCATCTCACGGAGGTGGCACGCGGACTGCTCTGATGCGTCCCTCTCCCGTGTCCACTGCCTCTCACGGCGCGCACCTCGGATTCCGAAGTGCGCGTGCGGGCCGGCAGCGCGGGCACTAGCACCCGACGACGTGGAGGAGCGGCCGGTGGGGGAAGGAGCGCGGGGGTGGTGCGGACGGTGCTGTCCCGGCGAAGCTGCGCGGGGGCGGGGAGGGTCCAGCTCCGACGTCTACGCTGCGACGACGCTCCAGATCCGGAGCTGGCGTCGATGTCTGATACGTCTCCAACGTATCTATAATTTTTGATTGTTCCATGTTGTTATATTATCATTTTTGGATGTTTTACAATCATTTTATATCATTTTTTGGGACTAACCTATTGACATAGTGCCAAGTGACAGTTGCTGTTTTCTGCTTGTTTTTTACATCGCAGAAAATCAATATCGAACGGAGTCCAAATGCAGCGAAACTTTTTATGGATTTTTTGGACCAGAAGACACCAGATGGGCCAGAGAAGCACCTGGGGCGGGGGGTGCCCCGAGGGGGGCACAACCCACCAGGGCGTGCCTGGGCCCCCAGGTGCGCCCAGGTGGGTTGTGCCTACCTCGGTGGCCTCCCGCACCGCCTCTTCGCTCTATAAATACCTCCTTGCTCCAGAAACTCTAGGGGAGTTGATGAAATTTTATTCCAACCGCCGCAAGTTCCAGAACCACGAGATCCAATCTAGAGCCCTATTTCGGCACTCCGTCAAAGGGGAACACGATCACAGAGGGGTTCATCATCCTCATTGGTGCCCCTCCGAGGATGCGTGAGTAGTTCAACTCAGACCTATGGGTCCGTAGGTAGTAGCTAGATGCCTTTTTCTCTCTTTGTATCTCAATACAATGGTATCTTGGAGATTTATTTGATGTAATGACTCTTTGCGGTGTGTTTGTTGGGATTCGATGAATTGTGAGTTTATGATCAGATTTGCCTTGATTTAATATCCAATCTTGATTTATAGCCTCGTATTTCTTCTCCGATATTTGGGTTTTGTTTGGACAACTTGATCTATTTATCTTGCAATGGGAAGAGGTGCTTTATACTGGGTTCGATCTTGCGGTGTCCTTTCCCAGTGACAGAAGGGGCAGCAAAGGCACGCATGTATCATTGCTATTAAGGATAAAAAGGTGGGGTCTATTCCTACATGAATAGATCTTGCCTACATCATATCATCGTTATTATTGCATTAGTCTGTTTTCCATGAACTTAATACACTAGATGCATACTAGATAGCGTTCGATGTGGAGTAATAGTAGTAGATGCAGGCAGGAGTCGGTCTGCTAATCTTGGACGTGATGCCTATATACATGATCATTGTCTTGGATATCGTCATAATTATTTGCTTTTCTATCAATTTCCCAATAGTAATTTGTCTACCCACCGTTGCTATTTTCTCGAGAGAATCCACTAGTGAAATCTACGGCCCCGGGTCTATTTTTCTATCATATACTTTCAGATCCATATTGCCAATTGTCTTTTCTTTTATTTGCTTATTTTATTTTCAGATCTATATTAACAAAAACCTAAAAATACCTTGCTGCGTTTTATTTACTTTTATTTGCATCTATCAATCTACTACAATTTTATCCTATCATTGCATTACTTTTTGGCACCGCTACCCGAAAGGGATTGACAACCCCTTTAATACGTCGGGTTGCAAGTATTTGTTATTTGTGTGCAGGTACCGATTATGTAGTGTTGCGTGGTTCTCCTACTGGTTCAATAACCTTGGTATCATCACTAAGGGAAATACCTTACCGTTGCTGTGCTGCTGTCGGTGTCAAAACCGGCAGATCTCGGGTAGGGGGTCCCGAACTGTGTGTGTGAGGATCAATGGTAACAAGGGACGATGGGGACGAAATGTTAACCCAGGTTTGGGCCCTCTTAAAGGAGGTAAAACCCTACGTCCTACTTGATTGTATTCAATGGGTATAAGGGTTATAAGAGTTGATATACCTCAAGATCGTAATGGCTAAACCCTAACTGTCTAGCCTATGAATATTCTGATAGCCTCTACGGACTAAACCCCTCGGTTTATATACACACCGGAGGGGCCTAGGGTTGTACAGAGTCGGTTTGTGAGGGAAAGAAATAACATATCCGGACATCAAACTTGCAATCCACGCACATAGGAGTCCTACCCGGCCACGAGGGAAAGTCTTCTTCTTTGATCTTCATGGCCCATTAGTCCGACCCATATCAAATAGTTCGGACACCCGAGGACCCCCTGACATGTCTCCGTCGTATCTACTTTTCCAAACATTTTTGCCCTTGTTTTGGACTCTAACTTGCATGATTTGAATGGAACTAACCCGGACTGACGCTGATTTCAGCAGAACTGCCATGGTGTTATTTTTGTGCAGAAATAAAAGTTCTCGGAATGACCTGAAATCCACGGAGCAACTTTTCAGAATTAATAAAAAATATTGGCGAAAGAATCAACGTCAGGGGGCCCACACCTTGTCCACCAGGGTGGGGGCGCGCCCCCTGCCTCGTGGGCCCCCTGGACCTCCATCGACCTCAACTCCAACTCCATATATTCACGATCAGGGAGAAAAAATCAGAGAGAAAGTTTCATCGCATTTTACGATACGGAGCCTCCGCCAAGCCCTAAACTCTCTCGGGAGGGCTGATCTGGAGTCCATTCGGGGCTCCGGAGAGGGGGATTCATCGCCGTCGTCATCATCAACCATCCTCCATCACCAATTTCATGATGCTCACCGCCGTGCGTGAGTAATTCCATCGTAGGCTTGTTGGACGGTGATGGGTTGGATGAGATTTACCATGTAATCAAGTTAGTTTTGTTAGGGTTTGATCCCTAGTTTCCACTATGTTCTGAGATTGATGTTGCTATGACTTTGCTATGCTTAATGCTTGTCACTAGGGCCCGAGTGCCATGATTTCAGATCTGAACCTATTATGTTTTCATGAATATATGTGAGCTCTTGATCCTATCTTGCAAGTCTAGTCACCTATTATGTGTTATGATCCGACAACCCCGAAGTGACAATAATCGGGATACTTCTCGGTGATGACCGTAGTTTGAGGAGTTCATGTATTCACTAAGTGCTAATGCTTTGGTCCGGTACTCTATTAAAAGGAGGCCTTAATATCCCTTGGTTTCCATTAGGACCCCGCTGCCACGGGAGGGTAGGACAAAAGATGCCATGCAAGTTCTTTTCCATAAGCACGTATGACTATATTCAGAATACATGCCTTTGTTACATTGATGAACTAGAGCTAGTTCTGTGTCACCCTATGTTATAACTATTACATGAGGAATCGCATCCGACATAATTATCCATCACTGATCCAATGCCTACGAGCTTTTCACATATTGTTCTTTGCTCAGTTACTTTACCGTTGGTGCTGTTACAATTATTACAAAACTGCTACTGTTACTTTTGCTATCGTTACCGTGACTTCCATACTACTTTGCTACCAAATACTTTGCTGCAGATGCTAAGTTATCCAGGTGTGGTTGAATTGACAACTCAACTGCTAATACTTGAGAATATTCTTTGGCTCCCCTTGTGTCGAATCAATAAATTTAGGTTGAATACTCTACCCTCGAAAACTGTTGCGATCCCCTATACTTGTGGGTTATCAAGACTATTTTCTGGCGCCGTTGTCGGGGAGCATAGCTCTATTCTTGAGTCACTTGGGATTTATATCTGCTGATCACTATGAGGAACTTGAAAGACGAAAGAACTAAGATTTATCCCTCAACTACGAGGGGAGGTAAGGAACTGCCATCTAGCTCCGCACTAGATTCCCCTTCTGTTATGAGTAAACTTGCGACACCTAAACCTGCTTCTTTTATTAATTCTGATATGTCGCATGTTATTGATGATGCCACTTCTACTATGCATGATACTTATGATGAAAATACTTATGTGCTTGATACTACTGTGCCATTAGGTGAATATCTTGATGAACAACTTGCTAGGGTTAGAGAGAATGAAATTCTTGAAACTGATATTATTGAAGATAGTGATGATGAAGGTTCTCCCCCTAAATATGAATTTCCTGTTGTTCCTGAGGGTTATGTTATGCATGAAGAAACTGCTAGAGATTTTCTTGCTTGCAATGATAGATCTGATCTTAAGAAATTATTAGCTAAGCTGAAACAAAAAACTTTGAATGCTAGAATGAAATATGACCCTGCTTTTTCCACTTCACCTATCTTTGTTATTGATAAGGATTATGATTTCTCTGTCAATCCTGAGATAGTTACTTTGGATGAATCTGATCCTGTCTATGGCTATGAATATGAAACTGTTGTGGTACATCTTACTAAATTGAATGATATAGCCACCCTGTTCAGTAATGATGAGAAATCTCACTACTACTATATCCTTAAGATATTTCCATTCTCATTAAAGGGTGATGCTAAAACTTGGTTTAATTGATCCTGGTTGTGTGCCTAGTCCCCAGGATATGATTTATTACTTCTTTGCTAAATATTTCTCTGCTCATAAGAAACAAGCTGCCTTGAGGGAAATATATAATTTTGTGCAAATTGAAGAAGAGAGTCTCCCACAAGCTTGGGGGAAGCTTCTCCAATTACTTAATGCTTTGCCTGATCACCCTCTTAAGAAAAATGAAATACTTGATATCTTTTATAATGGACTAACCGATGCTTCCAAAGACTATTTGGATAGTTGTGCTGGTTGTGTTTTCAGGGAAAGAACAGTCGATCAAGCTGAATTGCTATTGAATAATATGTTGACTAATGAATATAATTGGACACTTCCTGAGCCAACTCCTAAACCAACTCCGAAGAAAAGGGGAGTTCTATTTCTCAGTCCTAAAGATATGCAAGAGGCAAAGAAATCTATGAAAGAAAAAGGTATTAAAGCTAAAGATGTTAGGAGTTTACCTCCTGTTGAAGAAATACATGGTCTTAATTTACCACCTATTGAAGAAATACATGGTCTTGATAACCCAACACATGTAGTAAAGGTAAATTCTGTCTATAGATATGATAAAGTTGAAATCCCGTCTACTAAGTTTGCTAGCCAATGCTTGGATGAATTTGATGACTTTATGGCTAGACAAGAAAACTTCAATGCTTATGTTGGTAGACAATTGAAACAAAATGCTTATATGATTGGAAACTTGAGTGATTATATGTCTAGAGTTAAGGGTGAACTTAAACTCATTAGCAAACATGCTTCTATGGTTAACACTCAAGCAGAACAAGTTCTTAAGGCTCCAAATGATTTGCTCGATGAATTAAATAATAAACATGACTTTGCTGTTAGAGTGGCTACTAGAACAGGTAAAATGACTCAGGAACCTTTGTATCCTGAAGGACACCCTAAGAGAATTGAGCAATATTCTCAGAGAAACAATGTAGATGCACCTAGTCCTTCTAAAAGGAAGAAAAAGAAAAATGATAGGACTTTGCATGCTTCTAGTGAACCTGTTGTAGACACACCTGAGAATCCCAATGCTATTTCTATTTCTGATGCTGAAACACAATCTGGTGATGAACATGAACCTAGTGATAATGTTAATGATAATGTTCATGTTGATGCTCAACCTAGCAATAATGATGATGTAGAGACTGGACCTGCTGTTGATCTTGATAACCCACAATCAAAGAATCAACATTATGATAAGAGAGACTTTGTTGCTAGGAAGCACGGTAAAGAAAGAGAACCATGGGTTCAAAAACCCATGCCTTTTCCTCCTAAACCATCCAAGAAAAAGGATGATGAGGATTTTGAGCGATTTGCTGAAATGATTAGAACTATCTTTTTGCGTATGCGTTTGACCAATATGCTTAAAGTGAATCCTTATGCTAAGTATATGAAAGGTATTATTACAAATAAAAGAAAGATACTGGAAGCTGAAATTTCCACCATGCTTGCTAATTATACTTTTAAGGGTGGAATACCTAAGAAACGTGGAGATCCAGGAGTACCAACTATACCATGCTCCATTAAAAGAAACTATGTTAAAACTGCTTTATGTGATCTTGTAGCCGGTGTTAGTGTTATGCCTCTCTCTTTATATCATAGACTTGAATTGAATAAGTTAACACCTACTGAAATATCTTTGCAAATGGCTGATAAATCAACTGCTATACCTATCGATATTTGTGAGGATGTGCCTGTTGTGGTTGCAAACGTTACTATCTTAACGGACTTTGTTATTCTTGATATTCCCGAGGATGATAGTATGTCGATTATCCTTGCTAGACCCTTTTTGAATACTACAGGGGCTGTTATTGATTGCAACAAAGGCAATGTCACTTTTCATGTTAATGGAAATGAGCATACGGTACACTTTCTGAGGAAAAAACCTCAAGTTCATAGCATCAATTCTATTGGAAAAATTCCAACTATTATTAGTGGAGGTTTTGAATTTCCTCTTCCTACTGTCAAGAAGAAATATGATATTCTTATTATTGGGGATGTGCATATCCCCGTTGAGGTAACCTAGTGTTATTCAAAATTTCTCCGGTTCCATGTTATTTGGAATGAGTTTGTTAACAAGACTTGATCAACCTTGTTAGTGGATTCCTTTTGATGATCATGAGATGGATGAAGTTAGAAGGCACAACCTTTTGTACCCTCATTTTACTTTCTGTTATTTAGATTAAATAAAGTAAAAATAGTATTTCCTGTCTGTTTTCTGAATTATCCATGCAATAAAAAATACCCCAAAAATAAAAGTTCTCCAAATGCCCTGAAAATTTAGTATGATTTTTTCCGGAATATTTGAGAATATCTGGCACTGAGAACACGACAGGGGGAGCTGGCACCTGGCCATGAGGGTCAGGGGCGTGCCCTACCCCTAGGCGCGCCCTCTTCCTCGTGGACCCATGGTGGCCCCCCTCCACTTATTCCTGCACCCGCTTTGTTTGACTTACGCACATATCTCGTCTTGCTGGAGGTTGTTTACGCATACCGGGGCCAGACATCAGCTCCAGAGCCTGAGCCAGAACTACCACTTGACCCTTATCGTCCATCCTTTTATCAGTGGGATCCGGAGGAGATCGCCAGCCAGTGGTACCCTGACGATACTCCTCAGTACACCGGAGAGAGTAGCCATGATCCATGGGCATAGACCAACTTAGGCCAAAAGCCTAAGCTTGGGGGAGTACGTATTTCTCACCGACATTACATTCATGTTCACACACTCATTCTAGTTGCCGGTGCTCATACTTTTTCATTGTACTATCCATGCTAGTTTATTTTCTTTTTCTAGCTTTCTTCTTGTGTGTTTCATAAACCTTAAGAAAAAACAAAAAAAATTATTTAGTTTACTTTCCATGCTTGTAGTAGTAGTAAGTAAAAGAAAACCCAAAAAGATTTCTTGTTCTTATTTTGCTTGTTGGGAGCTTTCCCATGTAAATAGTTTTATTTCTTTTCTTTTCTTTGGGGGTCGAGAGGAGAAGACCTTGCTAAAAATGTTCAGTGGCTCTCTTATGCATTATTGTAGATCTAATCAAAGATCCCATATTACCTTGCCTTCTCCCTTGAATTGAATGCTTGCAGATTCTAGCTTAGTCCAATGCCCGTGCACTATTATTGTTATCCGCATCGTTCGGTCGTGCAAGTGAAAGGCAATAATGACGATATATGATGGACTGATTGAGATGAGAAAAGCTGGTATGAACTCGACCTTTCTTGTTTTTGTAAATATGATTAGTTCATCGTTCCTGATTCAGCCTATTATGAATAAACATGTTTGCAATGACAATTAGAGATTATATTTGCTTATGCCATGCTTAATTAGCTAGGAGTTTATAATGGTTTACCTTGCGTGCCAACATGCTATTAAAATGGTTGTTATGTGGTATGATAGGGTGGTATCCTCCTTTGAATGATTCGAGTGACTTGACTTGGCACATGTTCACGCATGTAGTTGAAACAAAATCATCATAGCCTTCACGATATTTATGTTCATGATAGTTTATATCCTACTCATGCTTGCACTCGGTGTTGATTAATTTTAATGCATGTTCATGACTGTTGTCGCTCTCTAGTTGGTCGCTTCCCAGTCACTTGCTAGCCTTCACTTGTACTAAGCGGGAATACTGCTTGTGCATCCAAACTCCATAAACCCCAAAGTTATTCCATATGAGTCCACCATACCTTCCTATATGCGGTATTTACCTATCGTTCCAAGTAAATTTGTATGTGCCAAACTCCAAACCTTCAAATGAAATTCTGTTTTGTATGCTCGAACAGCTCATGTATCAACTAGGGCTGTCTGTATCTTCCATGCTAGGTGGGTTATTCTCAAGAGGAGTGGACTCCGCTCCTCATTCGCGAGAAAATGTCTGGTCACCGGATGCCCAGTCCCATGCTTAAATAAAAAATAATTACAAACAAAACTCCCCCAGGATTGTTGTTAGTTGGAGGCACCCGTTGTTTCGGGCAAGCCATGGATTGATGTTTGTTGGTGGTGGGGGAGTATAAACTTTACCATTCTATTTGGGAACCGCCTATAATGTGTGTAGCATGGAAGATATCGAGATCTCTCAGTTGTTATGTTGACAATGAAAGTATACCGCTCAAAATGTTATTTATCTCTATTTCAAAATCGAGCTTTGGCACCTGTACAAATCCCTGCTTCCCTCTGCGAAGGGCCTATCTATTTACTTTTATGTTGAGTCATCACCCTCTTATTAAAAAGCATCGGCTGGAGAGTACCGCTGTCATTTGCATGCATTACTATTAATTTATATTGGGTATGACTATGACTGGATCTCTTTTACCATGAATTACAATGTTTAGTTAGTCCTTGATCTTCAGAGGTGCTCTGCATTTATGTTTTGCGGTCTCAGAAAAGGCTAGTGTCGGTGTCAAAACCGGCAGATCTCAGGTAGGGGGTCCCGAACTGTGCGTCTAGGCGGATGGTAACAGGAGACAAGGGACACGATGTTTTACCCAGGTTCGGGCCCTCTTGATGGAGGTAAAACCCTACGTCCTGCTTGATTGATATTGATGATGTGGATATTACAAGAGTAGATCTACCACGAGATCAAAGAGGCTAAACCCTAGAAGCTAGCCTATGGTATGATTGTTGTTCTCTCCTACGGACTAAAACCATCCGGTTTATATAGACACCGGAGAGGGCTAGGGTTACACAGAGTCGGTTACAATGGTAGGAGATCTACATATCCGTATCGCCAAGCTTGCCTTCCACGCCAAGGAAAGTCCCATCCGGACACGGGACGAAGTCTTCAATCTTGTATCTTCATAGTCTTGGAGTCCAGACGATGATGATAGTTCGGCTATCCGGACACCCCCTAATCCGGGACTCCCTCAGTAGCCCCCGAACCAGGCTTCAATGATGACGAGTCTGGCGTGTATATTGTCTTCGGCGTTGCAAGGAGGGTTCTCCTTCAAATTCCATGTGCCTGCCGAATGGTGTCCGGCTTCCTTATAAATGTTGCGCTCCTTGGCTTCCACGTTCAATAATGGCCCTCTTCCACGTGTCGTATGAATGTGAAAAGCTAGGGTATTTTTGCGTTTTACCCCCTACCCGTGTGAATAAGCCGCCTATAAGAGAGGCGAGGATCTAGATCTAAATCACACCATCCTCCTTCCGCAAGTACTCATCGAAGCGCCTCTGACAAAAATCCATTCCATCATGGATAGTCGACGCGACTCCTCCTCTCGCGCTCCCAGCCCTCAGCCAGGAGATTGGGGGAGATGTTCAGTTCCACACAGCGAGCTAGTGACGCTCCAAACCGAGGAATATCTTCCCCCAGCCTTCATGGTTCCGGTTTGAGCCGGACTAGCCACCTACAGGGGTGGAAAGCAGGCGGAGAGCGTCCCCAATCCCTCCAGAGGAGAGCAGGTATGCTTCGTCCCTTATCTAATAAGGGGACTCGGATTTCCCATACATCTGTTCCTCCGGGGGCTCCTGGAGTTCTATGGACTCCAGCTTCACCACCTTACACCTGCCTCCATTTTGCACATCGCGGGCTTTGTAGCTCTTTGCGAGCTGTTCTTGGGCATCGAGCCCCATTTTGCGCTGTGGAAGAGATTGTTTTGCCTCGTACCCCGTTCACGAGGGGTCGATATATCAAGTGGGCGGAGCTGAAATATGGCGCATTGCCGGGACCGGATATCTATCCGGAACCCCTAAGAAGGCGTCCGAAGACTGGCCTTCGGAATGGTTTTATATGGAGAACGCCCCTCTGCCGGATCCGGTTTGGATCGGCCTCCCGGAGTTCAGCAACGCTCCCTTGAAGAAACGCCTGAGTTGGCGCCCGCGGAGCCCTCAACGGGAAGATGATGGGAGCGTCCAATATCTGATGGGCCGGATAAGGTTACTGGCCCACTCCGGATTGACCATGATTGGAGTCATGGCCACGTGCATTATGCGAGGGGTGCAACCGCTCCAATATAGGGGCCACCCCATGTGGGATTTCAACGGGGAGGATGACGCCACCCGTCATGGCCGCAAGGGGCCGGGATCGGCCGCCGATCTGGTGAAGATCCTGTCTGGCTTGTACAAGGGGGAGAAGGAGGACTTCCTCCGCACGAGTCCATTGAATGGATTCTCCATGAATAACCCTCGGAGCTGGGTAAGCGGACGTTTATCTATCCGATCCATATTTCCAAAGTCAAGTGTCTCACTTTGTGATTTTGATGCAGGAGCTGCGCCGGGACGTGGAGGGCATACAAAGCTTGACCCCACAGCCCGAGGATCCTGGACGATTCCTTGATCTGGCCTCCGAAGAGGATCCGAACATAAAGGTGGAGCTGATTGACAGGGTGTTCCACCAACTTAGCCTGGACAATGCTCTAGTCACCATTACGGCTGACTACCCAGGTTTATCTCCGGCTTCCCAGGTGACTACGACCGGAGTCCTGACACCATCACTTGATCCATGCTCATTTCTGACCATCGTATACCAATGGTGCATCGCATGAGGCGCCTTTAAGGCGGGAAGCCGAACCCGCGACGGCTGACCAACAAGGGTCAGTTCGGCCCAGCAGGCGGAAGAGGAGTGCAGCGCAAATCGAAACGTCGCCGCAACGGTACAGCGCACCGCTATTTTTAAGGGAAAGATTCCTAGGAGGTATATTAACGCTCATGATTTTTCTAGGAGAAAGAGCGCTCGCCGGACAGTGTCCGGAGAGGTTGCCAATCAAGCCTCCGTCGGCCATGCTCCAACGCGTGGTCCGAAAGGGGAGGCGAACACAAGGCATGTGACGGATGCTCCTCCAACGGAGGATGCCGACAGGCTGTCTGCCACCAGGTCTGAGGTGGAGAGCGCCATGAATCACAGGCGCTGCCGGACGGTTCTTCATGACGCGTGTTTCTCTCCGGAGGCACTGAATGCCTTTAATGCGAGAGACGCGCACCTCCGTGCCGCTCAAGATGGTCTAACCAGAGCCACGGAGCAGTATGTGAAAGACATACGGGTGAGGAATTTTAATAGTTGTATATGCCAGTAGCCCCCGAGACTTAAAATAGTTAGAATAACTGATTTAAGGATCATTTGTTATGCATGATCTTACAGAGAAGAATACCTGTCTGTCCCAGGAGCTTCAAGAGTGCAAGGCCCAACTTGAGGCCGCGCTAACTGCCGCAGGGGGAGCCACAGAGACCCCCTCTGGTAATACATACTTTGAAAAGATAAGTAGTTTATGAAGTGCGGCGTGTGCGTAAGTCTGACAATAAAATTGCAGAGGGTGCCGGACTGGAACCGGACAAGCAACATCTGCTACGCCAGCTGAAGGCCGGCGAGAAGGTGCTTATGAGGGTGCAGCAAGAGAGGAACAAACTCCAAGATGCCAACACCTAGCTGGGCGAAGAACTAAAAGATGTTCGGGTCCAGCTGTCTGACTCCGTAAAGGAGAATCGGCGGCTTCGTCGCGGCATTTACAGTAAGTGCTTGAGCAAACTCTTTTGAAAAGAAGAGTTCGGCGAGGAAGTCGATTGACAGAAATGTGTCTTTAGGTGTGCTCACGGGTCGTCCGGCGGAGGAAATGCCTGGTTCCACGGGTGACCTTCTTCCCGAGCTGCTGCAATTGCACGAACGAATTCGGTAGGCGATGAGCGGCGTCGTCCAGGCCTTATGGCCGTCCGTCTCCCTACTCGAGGGTCTTGGAGGGCTTGCTGACAAGCTTCAGGGAGTACGGCAGCTCTTCCGTTTGTGGAGATATCGGCCTGCCGTCAAGGCTCCAGAGAGGCCTGGGCCATGGTGAAGACGCGGTACACGAAGGCTGATCCAAACCACATGGCCGAGGTCGGACCTGTGGGGCCTGATGGGAAGGAGATCCCTGTGAGCTTAGTGTACGGCCAAGTAGAGTTGGCCGCGAAATATTCCCAACAGGACTATAAACTAGACAGCCTGTTAGATGGGATTGAAGAGGAGTTCAATTAGTCAATTTGACGACGTAATTTTAAAATGACATGTAAAATGCCTTCTAGCCGGATTGTAGATTGTTTGTCTTTGCGGACCTTTTCGCTTCAACCTCGGGACCCAACAGTCCGGAGTGTGTCCGAATACCCTAACGGTTATAAAATCCAGGGCATGCATGGAGACCAGGCGTAGGGGTCATTAATGCTTTACCAGACAAGTGCCCAACTAGTTATGTTATATTACATGGTTAGTAAGAAACATCTTCCAGGGAGAATAGTTCCGTTAGGGGTTCCTTTCCCTGGGAGGCATGCCCTAAGGTGCATGTCCGTACTGCGAAGAGAGCAGAAAAAGCATCTGGGGGCAGATAAGTTAAATAAGTAATAAATCATCTTTCAAGTCACCGACCGAATATTCCCTTAAGAACGCTAGCTTTCTGCTTCACCCAGTCTGAGGTACACATCCGGCTGACCCGGCAGTAACAATCGCAGAGGTGCTCCCTTTACCTCCTAGCCGAACAATCGGGAACGTAGGGGTAAGCACAGGAGCCAGGCAACCCAGCTTGGCCAAAACTTAAGTCATATTGATGCATATAATGGTGAATAAAAGGTACATGCGGAAGTATGACACATGTGTTGAGCATGAAGCCCGTATAAATAAGCTTCTATTAAAGAAGCCCCTAGGTATAATGAGTGCGAGTAGCACATCAAGTGTGTGCGAACAATGCGCAGACAGCCCGTCAAAGGCTTTTACTAAAAAAAAGGGAGAAGAAGGAGGGGAACAAGAGACAGCGAAAATATAAAAGGTGGACAGAGGAGGGAGACGAACTCTGAGTCCGGCGCTAGGCGTAGAATCTTCGGAGACGGGCTGCGTTCCATGGGTTCGGCTCGAGTCGGTTGTCAGATGCGTTACGTAGACGGTATGCTCCGCCGGTCAGGACTTGGTCGATGATGAAGGGACCTTCCCATTTGGGCTTAAGTTTGTCCTTTTTCTTGTCCGGCAGGCGTAGAACAAGTTCGCCAACATTGTAAGTTTTGGCCCGTACTTCTCTGCTTTGATACCTTCAAGCCTGCTGTTGGTAGAATGCGGAACGAGCTTTTGCCACGTCCCGCTCCTCCTCTAAGGCGTCCAAACTGTCCTGCCGATCCAACTCGGCTTCTCTTTCTTCGTACATGCGCACGCGAGGTGAGTCATGAATTATATCGCAGGGCAAAACTGCCTCTGCGCCGTACACCATAAAAAATGGTGTGAATCCGGTAGTGCGGTTCGGCGTGGTCCGCAGCCCCCAGAGTACGGAGTCGAGCTCCTCTACCCAGTGCGTGTTAGATTCCGTGAGGGACCCCATTAATATAGGTTTGATGCCGCTCATGATTAGACCATTTGCTCGTTCGACTTGACCGTTAGTTTGGGGGTGATAGACTGAAGCGTAGTCGAGCCTGATGCCCATGTTTTTGCACCAGAGTTTAACCTCGTCGGCCGTGAAATTCGTGCCGTTATCAGTGATGATGCTGTGGGGGACACCATAACGGTGTACTACCCCGGATATGAAGTCTATCACGGGTCCGGATTCGGCCGTTTTAACTGGCTTGGCCTCTATCCATTTGGTGAATTTGTCCACCATGACGAATAGGTATTTTTGCTTGTGGGTTCCCCCTTTAAGGGGTCCAACCATGTCAAGCCCCCAGACCGCGAACGGCCAGGTGATTGGTATAGTTTTGAGGGCGGTGGGTGGCATGTGGCTTTGATTAGCAAAGAGCTGGCAACCGACGCATCGTTGGACTAAGTCCTGAGCATCTGCCCGGGCAGTCGGCCAATAAAATCCTGTACGGAAGGCCTTGTCTACAAGGGCCCGGGCTGCGGCATGGTGCCCACCGAGTCCGGCGTGAATTTCAGCCAGGAGATTTCGCCCTTCCTCTTCGGAGATGCACCTTTGAAGGACTCCGGTTGTGCTTTTCTTATAAAGTTCTCCCTCATGGACCTTGTAGGCTTTAGATCGCCGAACTATGCAGCGGGCCTCATTTTGGTCTTCGGGAAGTTCCTGCCTAGTTAAGTAGGCTAGGAATGGTTCCATCCACGGGGCGATTACTGCCATTATTTCGTGGGCTGAGGGTGTTATTTCATTGGCTGAGCCACCGACTGTGTCAGAACGTTCCGTGTTGGGTGGCGCGGTTGGTTCCGGGTTGCTATTTCTGGACTCCTCTTCCCATAGTACGGATGGCTTAAAGAGCCGCTCCAGGAAGATGTTTGGAGGGACGGCGTCGCGTTTTGCGCCGATGCGCGCCAACACGTCGGCTGCCTGGTTATTATCCCGGGCTACATGGTGGAATTCGAGTCCTTCGAACCGAGCTGACATTTTTAAGACGGCGTTACGATAGGCTGCCATTTTCGGATCCTTGGCGTCAAAGTCTCCATTTACTTGGGATATTGCGAGGTTTGAATCCCCGCGCACCTCTAGGCGTTGAATACCCATGGAGATTGCCATCCGGAGACCATGTAGAAGGGCCTCGTATTCGGCTGCATTGTTGGAGTCCGTGTACATTATCTGAAGTACGTATTGGACTGTGTCTCCGGTTGGGGACGTCAGTACGACGCCAGCCCCCAAGCCGGCCAACATTTTGGAGCCGTCGAAATGCATGATCCAATTGGAGTATGCGCCGTACTCTTTAGGGAGTTCGGCTTCGGTCCATTCGGCGATGAAGTCAGCCAAAACTTGCGACTTTATAGCTCGCCTTGGTTTGTAGGTTATGTCAAATGGTAAGAGCTCAATGGCCCATTTTGCAATCCTGCCCGTCGCGTCGCGGTTGTTTATAATGTCGTTGAGAGGTACTTCGGAGGCCACTGTTATCGAGCACTCTTGAAAGTAGTGTCGCAGCTTCCGGGATGCCATGAACACCGCGTACGCTATCTTTTGATAATGTGGATACCGGGACTTGCATGGGGTTAAGACAGTGGATACGTAGTACACTGGTTTTTGAAGAGGGAATTTGTGTCCTTCTGTTTCTCGTTCGACGACGAGCGCTGCGCTGACAACTTGATGTGTTGCCGCGATATATAATAACATTGGTTCGCCTAGGTTGGGCGCGGCCAGGACCGGATTTGTTGCTAATATGGCCTTTATTTCTTCGAGTCCGGCCGTGGCAGCATCCGTCCACTCGAAGTGTTCGGTGCGCCGGAGGAGGCGGTAGAGAGGCAATGCCTTTTCTCCCAAACGGGAGATGAAGCGGCTTAGAGCCGCCACGCATCCAGTCAGTTTTTGTATTTGTTTGAGGTCTTTTGGGATATCCAGTTGTGACAGAGCTCGGATCTTGGCTGGGTTTGCTTCAATTCCTCTACCGGATACAATGAAGCCCAAGAGCTTTCCGGCTGGTACGCCGAAAACGCATTTTTCCGGGTTGAGCTTAATGTCATATGCTCGGAGGTTGTCGAATGTGAGCCTCAAATCGTCTACTAGAGTTTCGACGTGTTTGGTCTTAACGACCACATCGTCTACGTATGCCTCCACTGTTTTGCCGATCTGGGTAGCCAGACATGTCTGAATCATGCGCTGATATGTTGCGCCGGCGTTTTTAAGTCCGAAGGGCATTGTGTTGAAGCAGAATGGTCCGTATGGAGTAATGAATGCCGTTGCGGCCTGGTCTGTTTCCGCCATCTTGATTTGATGGTATCCGGAGTATGCGTCGAGGAAACACAATGAATCGTGCCCCGCGGTAGCATCGATGATTTGGTCGATGCGGGGGAGGGGGAAAGGATCCTTTGGACAGGCCTTATTAAGGTCTTTAAAATCCACACAAAGGCGCCAGGATTTGTCCTTTTTTGGTACCATTACCAGGTTCGCTAGCCAGTCCGGATGTTTTATATCTCTGATGAATCCGGCTTCTAATAGTTTGGCTAGCTCCTCTCCCATTGCCTGTCTTTTGGGTTCGGAAAATCGTCGAAGAGCCTGTTTGACTGGCTTGAATCCTTTTAGGATATTTAGGCTGTGCTCTGCCAGCCTGCGTGGGATTCCTGGCATATCTGAAGGGTGCCAGGCAAAAATGTCCCAATTTTCCCGAAGGAATTCTCGTAGTGCGGCTTCTACATCAGGGTTTAATTGTGCCCCAATGGAGGCCGTCTTTGTGGGGTCCGTTGGATGGACCTGGAATTTGACTATTTCGTCTGCTGGTTTAAAAGAGGTGGACTTAGATCTCTTATCGAGTATCACATCGTCCCTATTCACCGTGGAGCGTAGTGTAGTGAGTTCTTCTGCCGCTAGGGCTTCGGATAGTGCCTCTAGGGCTAGTGCGGCTGTCTTATTTTCAGCGCGGAGTGCTATGTCCGGATCACTGACCAGAGTGATGATTCCATTGGGCCCGGGCATTTTGAGCTTCATGTACCCGTAATGGGGTACGGCTTGGAAAATTGTGAATGCCTCTCGCCCTAATAGAGCGTGATATCCGCTGCTGAACGGGGCCACTTGGAACGTGACTTCCTCGGACCTGTAGTTGTCCGGCGAGCCGAACACCACATCTAGTGTGATTTTTCCTGTGCAGCGTACTTCCCGACTAGGGATTATTCCTCTAAAGGTTGTGCTGCTTCGCTCAATGCGGCTCCAGTCTATTTCCATTTTTTGGAGGGTTTCCTCGTAGATGAGGTTTAATCCGCTGCCGCCATCCATGAGTACCTTGGTAAGACGAAAGCCGTCCACTATTGGACTGAGGACCAATGCGGCTGGTGCTCGGGCTGTTTGGAATTTAGGTTCGTCGCTGGCATTGAAGGTGATAGCCGTGTCGCTCCGTGGATTTGTTGTTGCTACTTGGTAGACTTCGGCGAGGCTGCGGATTGTTCGTTTCCGCATATTATTTGATGCGAAAGTCTCGAAGACTGTTAATACCGTACTGGTACTGTTGGGCTGGTTCTCCGGGGCTAGAAGCCCTTCGCCACTTTTGGCCACCTGCCGTAGTATCCAACATGCTCGGAGGCTATGTGTTGGAGTGGCGCCTTCTGTATTATGGATTTTGCAGGGTCCGCTGAGCCATCCCTCCAGTACGGTTCCGTACCCTTTAGGATTTTTTTGCTTTTTGGTTTTAACCCAGGTGCTTGAGCATGGTGCACCCTTTTATTCCGGACTAAGGTTGTGTTCAGGGCCGGATTGTCCCAAAATCTAGTTTCGGTTTTCCAGGCACTCTCCATCGCACAGTATTTTCGTACTATGGTCGCCAGGTTGGTGAAGTGCGTAACTTCGCGACGACTGATGGCGTTCATGATTCCCTTGTCCGTGCAATTGTTGCAAAAAATAGAGATTGCGCTTTCCTCATGGCAGTCCTTTATCCTGTCCATAACCAGGAGGAATCTGGCCCAATAATGATGTACTGTTTCATCGGGCTCTTGCCATATTTGAGATAGATCGCTTGTGTTTGGGTGGGCGGGTGGAACTAAATTCGGAACCCCGCCCAATCTGAGGCTCAAAGGCCGAGGAGTTTCCGGATTTGGAAGCTTGGATTGCTGGAGGTCGTCCAACGAATCTAGTCCGCTGTCTGACTTTAGGTTCAGTACTCGATTGACGTCCGTCCCTCCGCGGGAATCCGGCATGGAGGGATCGGGAATCCGGACATAACTGGTTTTTAACATAGAAGAAGAGTCGCCGCGTTGTTCTTCTACCACAGCAACATGGTGGGTAGCCTGGGGAGAGTTAATTTCTCTCAGATCGGTTTTAAGCCCAATCTGATCGTAGTCTGTAGCGACTCCCAGGGCGGCGATGCGATCCAAGAGCTCGTTTACGGAAGAGAGCTCCATCGGATCCAGCTGCTCGGCGAATTCCGAGTTGATGCGAAGATCGCTTTTGATGACCCGAGAGGTCATCGTCGAAGCGGTGGCCGAACAGGCGGTCATAAGAAAACCACCTAGCCGGATAGCTTGACCGGCGGCCAAAGCTGCTTTGGCAATGGTACCGTCTTTAAAGACGGGAAGAGGCATCCTTCCTGATTGCGATGGCACAGAGGAACTCTCAATGAAAGCACCAATGTCGGTGTCAAAACCGGCGGATCTCGGGTAAGGGGTCCCGAACTGTGCGTCTAGGCGGATGGTAACAGGAGACAAGGGACACGATGTTTTACCCAGGTTCGGGCCCTCTTGATGGAGGTAAAACCCTACATCCTGCTTGATTGATATTGATGATGTGGATATTACAAGAGTAGATCTACCACGAGATCAAGGAGGCTAAACCCTAGAAGCTAGCCTATGGTATGATTGTTGTTCTCTCCTATGGACTAAAACCATCCGGTTTATATAGACACCGGAGAGGGCTAGGGTTACACAGAGTCGGTTACAATGGTAGGAGATCTACATATCCGTATCGCCAAGCTTGCCTTCCACGCCAAGGAAAGTCCCATCCGGACATGGGACGAAGTCTTCAATCTCGTATCTTCATAGTCTTGGAGTCCGGCCGATGATGATAGTTCGGCTATCCGGACACCCCCTAATCCGGGACTCCCTCAGCTAGCGAGATACCATCTTGTTATATCATATTATGATTGTTTTGAGAAAGTGTTATCATCCGAGATTTATTATTATTGCTCGCTAGTTGATTATGCCATTGATATGAGTAAACATGAGACCTAAGTGTTATTGTGAATATGGTTAGTTCATAATCTTTGTTGAAAACTTGAATGCTGGCTTTACATATTTGCAACAACAAGAGCAAACAGAGTTTGTAAAAGTTTTTCTTTATCACTTTCAGTTTGTCAACTGAATTGCTTGAGGACAAGCAAAGGTTTAAGCTTGGGGGAGTTGATAGGTCTCCGTCGTATCTACTTTTCCAAACACTTTTGCCCTTGTTTTGGACTCTAACTTGCATGATTTGAATGGAACTAACCCGGACTGGCGCTGTTTTCAGCAGAACTCCCATGGTGTTATTTTTGTGCAGAAATAAAAGTTCTCGAAATGACCGGAAAATCCACGGAGCAACTTTTTAGAATTAATAAAAAATATTGGCAAAAGAATCAACGTCAGGGGGCCCACACCCTGTCCACCAGGGTGGGGGAGCCCCCCTATCTCGTGCCCCCCTGGACCTCCATCGACCTCAACTCCAACTCCATATATTCACGTTCGGGGAGAAAAAATCAGAGAGAAAGTTTCATCGCGTTTTACGATACGGAGCCGCTGCCAAGCCCTAAACTCTCTTGGGAGGGCTGATCCGGAGTCCGTTCGGGGCTCCGGAGAGGGGGATTCGTCGCCGTCGTCATCATCAACCATCCTCCATCACCAATTTCATGATGCTCACCGCCGTGCGTGAGTAATTCCATCGTAGGCTTGTTGGACGGTGATGGGTTGGATGAGATTTACCATGTAATCAAGTTAGTTTTGTTAGGGTTTGATCCCTAGTTTCCACTATGTTCTGAGATTGATGTTGCTATGACTTTGCTATGCTTAATGCTTGTCACTAGGGCCCGAGTGCCATGATTTCAGATCTGAACCTATTATGTTTTCATGAATATATGTGAGCTCTTGATCCTATCTTGCAAGTCTATAGTCACCTATTATGTGTTATGATCCGACAACCCCGAAGTGACAATAATCGGGATACTTCTCGGTGATGACCATAGTTTGAGGAGTTCATGTATTCACTAAGTGCTAATGCTTTGGTCCGGTACTCTATTAAAGGGAGGCCTTAATATCCCTTGGTTTCCATTAGGACCCCGCTGCCATGGGAGGGTAGGACAAAAGATGTCATGCAAGTTCTTTTCCATAAGCACGTATGACTATATTCGTAATACATGGCTACATTACATTGATGAACTGGAGCTAGTTATGTGTCACCTATGTTATACATGAGCAATTGCATCTGACATAATTTTCCATCACTGATCCAATGCCTACGAGCTTTTCACATATTGTTTTTTGCTTAGTTACTTTACCATTGGTGCTGTTACAATTACTACAAAACTGCTACTGTTACTTTTGCTATCGTTACCGTGACTTCCATACTACTTTGCTACTAAATACTTTGCTGCAGTTACTAGGTTATCTCGGTGTGGTTGAATTGACAACTCAATTGCTAATACTTGAGAATATTCTTTAGCTCCCCCTGTGTCGAATCAATAAATTTGGGTTGAATACTCTACCCTTGAAAGCTGTTGCGATCCCCTATACTTGTGGGTTATCACCCCCTAATCCAGGACCCTCTCAGTAGCCCCTGAACCAGTCTTCAATGACGATGTGTTTGGCATGTGGATTGTCTTAGACATTGCAAGGCGGGTTCCTTCTCCTTAATATTTTAGGATAACTCCCTGCACAAAGGAACTGTATCCGGCTCTGTATAATTAATACAACCCTTAGCCACGAAGGCAAGATGTCAAAATGAAATTGTTTCTTTTACTGACAACTTTTTCGGCAAAGTGTCACACTTGGCTCTTTAACATTTTGAACCGTTTCCACGCCCCCCATTTCGTGTTTCAAGGCCTAGCCTCCATTGGCACGTCTTGTCAAAATAGAGATCGTGCCGCCCATTATGGGATTCTCATCAATATGGTTTGGGTAACCCAACCGTGCCTTAACACACGGTCCCATTGGGAACAAGCGAGGTTTACGGCTTGAGGGGGGGGCGTTTGGTATTTTTGCTGCCTATAAGAGGGTAAAAATCCCTTCTTTTTCCTCACGCCTTCCTCTAGCTTCTGCCTTCCCATCTTCAAGCTCTAGCGCCCAAAAAATCCAATCTTTCCCACCATTGCCATCCTCCCTAGCAATGGCCGGGTTCGGCTCCAAGGGCAAGTGGGAGACCTCCTCCGTCACTGATAAGGACGTCAAGGAGCTCCGAAGTGTGGGCTATCTATTCGCGGATATCACGCATAGGCTCCCTAACAACGATCAGGTTATCACCACTCCGGAGGCTGGCGAGAGGGTCGTGTTCATCCCTCATTTCCTCCGAGGGATAGAGTTTCCCCTCCACCCCTTCGTCCGAGGCCTGATGTTATATTACGGCCTAGATTCCATGATCTAGCCCCAAATTCCTTCCTCCACATATCGGCGTTCATCGTCATATGTGAGTCTCCGCATCTTGCCACACTTCGGCTTATCGCTCAAGGTTTTCAATCTGAAGCTGAAGGTGGTCGACGGACAGCATGCAGACTATGGTGGAGCCATGGTGAGCAAGCTCCCCAATGTCGTCTGGCCCAAAGGGGTATTTGTGGAGACAATCAAGCTGTGGCAGCAGGAGTGGTTCTACATCACCGAACCCCGCAACGCCAACTGGGCAGCCACACCCTACTGCAGATTCGGACCCCCCACGAGACTCACCTCATGGACCGCCAAGGTCCTTGACTGGGGGTCCGAACCAGAGGTGCAGATGCTACAAAAATGCATCTCCAATATGTTGGGCAAAAATGCCGGTCTCACCAACGTGATCCAAGTGATGCTCTTCCGCCACATTCTTCCCTGCCAGCTCCGGGCCTCCCCTATGTGGGAGTTCAATCCGGAGGAGCCGTGGACCCTGAAGCACTTCTTCGGCACCACGCACGAAGACATATGGAAACAACTATTCAAGGCCCACAAAAATTGGCCGAAGAAGACTGAGGAAGTTAGACTTGACATCGAGAAGCCGGCCTCAGCGGTAAGCATAATCCTTCCAAAGACTTGTTCAATCAACACGTCGAATATAATAAAGATTATATTGACTGTCTTCCGTACAGGGCTGGACTACTAAGGCGGAGTGGATCAACTGTCTGGCACCGCTTCCTGAGAACCCGGCCACCCCCCAGCTAATGAAGATGCTGGTTCCAGCGCCCTATCAAGCGCCGGAGAGGAAGGCCAAGAATAAGAAGAGCAAGGAGGCCAAGGGCAGCCCTCGCCACAAAGGTCCTTTGGACGCAGCATCCGGAGAGACTGAAGCCCTATCCTCCCACGAGGGAGATGAGGAGGAAGAGGAAGAGGAGGTGGAAAGTGACTCCTCCCACGAGGGGAAGAAAAAGAAGAGGGCGGCCTCCGAAGATCCGAATGGGGAGACGCCCAAGAGAGGGAAGGTGACCCTTCTAGACAGTTCAGACTCAGAGTCCGAGTTGGTCCCTAAAAAACCTCCCAGGGCGAAGCCCCTGGCCGAATCATTAGTATTCAAAAACCTATTTGTTTATCTTCAGCTACCTGTTTCCATAGTATGAATTGTTTTGTTATTTGCCTTTCAGCCCTCCTCGCGAACTCCCTCAAACCCCGTTATCGGAGGGGAACTCTCTGCCGCCCGAGATGGCAGAGAGTGAGACGCCACCGCAAGCCCCTCGCCTATCACCATGGATGACACTGAGGTGTTGTCCCGAAGGACATCTCCTGGTCGAGGGGTGCAGACGAGGCTGTCGATAAAGTGCCCGACGTTAATACCACGGTCGCCAAAGACCTAGGGGAGGCGACCCCTATGACAACCGACGGCAGAGACCCCCAACAATCCGGGCCCCAACCGGACACCATTCCGGAGACTAATGTGGCTTCGGGATCGGGTGAGCAGCCCCCTTTGAAAGAGGGGGGAGGAGCATCAGCTCCATCGGCGACCTCCACCAATCCGGAGGTTCCCAAAGCTCTGGAGGAAGCACTGCAATGTGCTTCCATCATGGAGGAGCACCGCACCCTGATGGGTGTGGTGGTGGAGAAGGTTCAATCTGCAAAAAGTGGACTGAACGAAGCTTTCACCAGCCTACTGACAGGCTTTGAGGTATGCAACGTAATGTCCTGCACATTTTTTTCATATAAAGGAATATACTTGTGTATAGACAGTATCCCCTGAGCCTCTCTCCGGTTTAAAGAAACCGGCCAGAGGATCCACATAGTATTCGGGAGAGTAACATGCAGTGCTATTATTACGACAGGCTTCCCTCTTGGCGGCCACTGCCTAGGTCGCAGAAGTTTCCAAACTCAATTGGAAGCTTCAGATGGCAGATGAAGAAATCGACCACAATAATAAGCGGTTCGACAAAACGCAAGGTATGTGCACGAGGTTAAAAACTTAGTTTTGTATCAAAGTTGATACATATGTAGAGGTTAACTTGTGTAATGCTTTGATTATGAGCATAGTTTGTGTAGCTGAGGTCGAAACCCTCAAAGGCGCCCTCGCCCAGGCCAAGAAAGAGGCGGAGGCGAATAAGGCAGCCGCTGACAAAGCACTGCAAAACTGAAGACCGATCTGGCTGCTTGCTAAGGGAGTCCTGGATTAGGGGGTATCCGGATAACCGGACTATATACTTTGGCCGGACTGTTAGACCGTGAAGATACAAGACTCAAGACTCCGTCCCATGTCCGGATGGGACTCTCTTTTGCGTGGAAGACAAGCTTGGCGATCGAGATATTAGATTTCCTTCTTTGTAACCGACTCTGTGTAAACCCTAGCCCCCTCCGGTGTCTATATAAACCGGAGGGTTCAGTCCATATGGGGACGATCACAACATTCATAATCATCATAGGCTAGCTTCTAGGGTTTAGCCTCTATGATCTCGTGGTAGATCAACTCTTGTAATACTCATATCATCAAGATCAATCAAGCAGGAAGTAGGGTTTTACCTCCATCGAGAGGGCCCGAACCTGGGTAAAACATTGTGTCCCCTGCCTCCTGTTACCATTAGCCTTAGACGCATAGATTGGGACCCCCTACCCGAGATCCGTCGGTTTTGACACCGACATTGGTGCTTTCATTGAGAGTTCCTCTGTGTCGTCGCTACAAGGCTCGATGGCTCCTTCAATCATCAACAACAACGCGGTCCAGGGTGAGACTTTTCCCCCCGGACAGATCTTCGTGTTCGGCGGCTTCGCACAGCGGGCCAATTCGCTTGGCCATCTGGAGCAGATCGACAGCTACGCCCCCGGCCATCAGGGCAGGTTCGGAAATTTGAACTACACGGCCGATATCCACGGAGACTTGATATTCGACGGATTTGGGCCTACGCCAGGAACGGCGAACAGTCACAATGTGCGCGGCTTAGACCTACTGTCGGACAATACTCGGGATATCGCACCTGCAGAAGCCCCGGACCTAAATCCGGGGCAGATTGCGTCGTCCAAGGACGGGTGGATGGACCCCGCCCCGGAGGCTGCACACTCATCGGTGCTAGAGCCGAACACAGACTTCATCCCCAAGGAAGCCGGTGTCTCTGGACCCCTGGACTTGTGTCCAGCTGTAGGTCACAGACCGCGCACCCCCGAGCCCGCCGATTCTGGCTGGGCTCCGGTAATGGAGTTCACCACTTCGGATATCTTCCAGCACTCGCCCTTGGGCGGTATGCTAAACTCGTTAAGGTCTCTCTCTTTGTTAGAAGACTCTTGGCTAAACTATGTCCGGCTCGAGTGGGAAGCAGGCGATGAAGGAATTCGTTGCCCACCCACCACCCACTTCATAGCCACGGTCGATGATTTGACCGACGTGCTTAATTTCGACTCGGAAGACATCGACGGTATGGACGACGATGTAGGAGAAGAACAGGAACCACCACCCACAGGGCGGTGGACAGCCACCTCCTCATATGATATATATATGGTGGACACTCCGAAAGAAAGCAATGACGATGAGGCAATGGAGGATAACCCCTCAAGGAAGAAAGCAAAGTATGGGCGTCGTCAACGCCGCTCCAAGCCCCACCACAGCAATACCGGCATAGGAGACGAAAACAATCCGGATGATGCCGAAGATGAATATAACCCCGAGCAGCCTGCCTTCGAGCAGGCCGAACAGGAAGACGGGCAGGACAACCCAGACGAACAGGCAACAGACGGATACCCAGAGGAGGACAACTACATGCCCCCCTCTGAAGACGAGATTAGCCTTGGTGACGACGAGTTCGGCGTGCCTGAGGACCCCGTAGAGTAGGAGCGCTTCAAGCGCCGGCTTATGGCCACTGCAAGGAGCCTGAAAAAGAAGCAACAGCAGCTCCAAGCTGATCAAGACCTGCTCACAGACAGATGGACAGAAGTCCTAGCAGCCGAGGAATATGGACTCGAGCGCCACACGGCTGACCGGCCACCTCATGGCCGGGATAAAACGGCATATCAGCCCGAATACCAGCCCGCACCCCCATGCCAGTTCACTACGGCCCGGGGCAATACGCAGGACCTGCGAGACATATTGGAAAACAACGCAGGACAACCAAGATCGATCTACGGATCACGGGGGTGCGCCACAGCACATGACGATGACCGTCATGCCGGATACACTAACAATAAATCCGGCCGGGCCGAACATAACCGACCAGACTTAGTCGGACTATGTTGTGACATAGCCCGGCACAGAGGCGCCGCACACCCCCTCTGCTTCACTGACGAAGTAATGGATCATGAATTCCCAGAAGGGTTTAAACCCGTAAACATTGAATCATACGGTGGCACAACAGACGCCGCAGTATGGATCGAAGATTTCCTTCTCCACATTCACATGGCCCGCGGTGACGATCTACACGCCATAAAGTATCTTCCCCTTAAGCTCAAAGGACCAGCCCGACACTGGCTAAATAGCCTGCCGACAAATTCCGTTTGCAGTTGGGAAAACCTGGAGGACGCTTTCCTCGACAACTTCCAGGGCACATACATGCGACCACCGGATGCTGATGACTTGAGGCACATTACCCAACTGCCCGGAGAGTCGGCCAGAAAATTCAGGACTCGGTTCCTAACTAAAAAGAAACAAATTGTCTACTATCCGGACGCCAAAGCCCTGGCGGCCTTTAAGCATAATATCCACGACGAGTGGCTCGCCCGGCACCTCGGCCAGGAAAATCCAAAATCCATGGTGGCCCTGACGACACTCATGAAACGCTTTTGCGCATGCAAGGATAGCTGGTTGGCTCACAGTAGCACCACGCCAATAAACTCTGGCACTTCAGACGTCCGCGACAATAACGGCAAGCCACGGCGCAATAGACATAAGCGTCAGAACAATGGCGACAACACTGAAGACATGACAGTCAACGCCGGATTCAGTGGCTCAAAATTCGATCAGCGGAAAAAGCCATTCAAAAGAAACAATCAGGGACCATCCAGTCTGGACCGCATACTTGATCGCTCATGCCAAATTCATGACACTTCGGATAAGCCAGCAAACCACACTAATAGAGACTGCTGGGTGTTCAAGCAGGCCAGCAATATAAATGCCAAGAACAAGGACAAGGGGCTACACAACGACGATGACGAAGAGCCCCGGCGTCCGAACACGGGGGGACAGAAGAAATTTCCTCCCCAGGTGAAAACTGTCAACATGATCTACGCTACCCACATTCCCAAATGGGAACGAAAGTGAGCACTGAGGTACGTCTATGCGATGGAGCCAGTCGCCCCAAAATTCAACCCATGGTCAGCCTGTTCGATCACCTTTGATCGTAGGGATCACCCTACCAGCATCCGTCACGGCATTTCGGCCGCATTGGTTCTAGACCCAATCATTGATGGATTTCACCTCACACGAGTCCTTATGGACGGCGGCAGTAGCCTGAACCTGCTTTATCAGGACACAGTGCGCAAAATGGGCATTGACCCTTCAAGGATCAAGCCCACCAAAACTACCTTTAAAGTTGTAATTCCAGGGGTAGAGGCCCGTTGCATGGGCTCCATAACACTGGAGGTGGTCTTCGGATCTCCGGATAACTTCCAAAGCGAGGAGTTAATCTTTGACATTGTCCCTTTTCGTAGCGGCTATCATGCACTACTTGGACGAACCGCATTCGCTCGATTCAATGCGATACCACACTATGCATACCTTAAGCTGAAGATGCCAGGACCTCGCGGGGTCATAACAGTCAACGGAAACATGGACCGCTCTCTCCGTACAGAAGAGCATACTGCAGCCCTCACGACAGAAGTATAAAGCAGCTTCCTCTGACAAACCACCAATCCGGTGACAACAACTTCGAACACCGTCAAGCGAGTCCGAAGTACCCCGCAACAGGATTGTCAGGCACGCCAAGAGCGCGACTAGCAGTCCGACGTTCGCTCCAGCCCCATTAAGGCAGCATTCGTGCCGCCCGTACACAATTACGCACTCAAAATACCATGGGCATAGGCGGAGGCGCAAAAGTGGCACAGTCAACAGTGCGGTTCAGCCGCAACATACTTTAATAACACCCTTTATCTTTCAGGACCCTGCTTTCGGGCAGCCTCTTCAGAAGAGCCGGATTGTCGGACTTCCACAGGAGAGAAATCCAAGGAGGCAAAAGGCGTTGCGCACAAAGGAAATACCCAGGTGGAATCTATTCACGATCATTATACCTGTTTTATATACCTACATGCGGCCCGCCCTTGGATAGGACATGTCAAATAGTCCTATTTACCTCTGCTTAATGCATTCATTGTAAACATACGCTTAGACGTATTATTCATCAATGGGAGATTATACATAGCGTCAGCTTATTATTCCTATCTGAACATTTTTCATATAAATGTTCATTTACTATTGAATACGTACACCTTGGTACGCTCAGTTTGCCAGGGGCTTCCTACGTCGCCCCTTAATACGGCAAGGTAAGTCCGAACACTTTTGACAGTGCGGCACCCTGAACTTATAGCATTATATGCATCAGCTCCGAATCATGTCTTGGGTCAATAGTTGGGTTAGCCCGGCTCCCTTGTTTTGGTACCTTACGTTTCGTTATATCGACTAAGGTAGCGCAGGGAGAACTACTGTGATTATGTCCCGGTTCTTCCGGACGAGCACCTCAGTAGAGAAAGCCGAAAACTGACCAGCATGATGTGGCGAGAGCTGGTCACTGTTCAAGAGGTATTAAAATCCTTAAAGATTTTTCCGCTTTAGGCGAGGAATCGGCCTCGTCCAATTTAGGCGTATATAGCGCCCCAATTCGGCTTTCTGAATTCTAGGGGCTTCGCCGAAATTTAAAATTATAGACTTCTATGGCTAAGTGAAAGTTATAAAGCCGCATAGTCCGATTGCCTTGTTCGCTGCGCCAAACACCTCCTTCAGGGACCAAATATTTGGATAAAGAGTGTCTGGGATTTCCACGAACACCCCAGTACTAGTTACGTGGGGGTGGAAGCCGACGACTGGCCTACTTTCAGAATTTTATAAACAGCCGCACAGAAGGTAATATTTTAAATCAACAAAGCGCTATATAGCGCAAATAACTCCGTCTTTATATTACAATAATGACAGGAGTACATTCACTCAAAGATTGTGTCCTTTGTACATTCATCGGCCATGAGGCGAGCGCCTTTCATAACGCCATCATAATATTTCTCGGGATAGCGATGCGCCTTGCCCTCCGGCGGTCCATTCTTCACTAGCTTCTCCGTATCCAGCTTGCCCCAATGCACCTTTGCATGGGCAAAGGCTCGGCGGGCACCCTCAATGCAAACAGATCGCTTGATAACTTCTAGCCACGGACAAGCATTCACCATCCGCTTTATCAGGCCGAAGTAGCTGGCGGGCAAGGGCTCACCAGGCCACATACGGACTATGAAATCCTTCATAGCCACTTCGGCCGCCCTGTGGAGTTCAACCAGTTGCTTTAATTGGTCACTCAGAGGCGTCGAGTGTTCGGCTCCAGCATACTGGGACCAGAATAGCTTTTCCGTTGAGCTCCCCTCTTCGGCACGGTAGAACTCCGCGGCATCCGATATGCTGCATGGTAGATCTGCGAATGCCATTGGGGAGCTCCGAATTTGGGTAAGTAAAAGAAACGTCTCCTCCACATGCTTGCTTTGCATAAATAATGTCTTACCCACCGCTATCTTCTTGGCCACTTGGATTTCCTGCTGGGCCTTTTCGGCTTCGGCCTTGGCGTATTTCATGCTCAAAAGGGACTTCGCAAGCTCAAACTCCTTCATCTTGAAGTCACGCTCCAAGGACTCGAACTTCTTGCTGAGCTCCTGGAGCTCTTGCTGTACCTCGCCTACCCTAGCATTTTGCTTTTCACACTCAATGCGCTCCGCGACCGCCTTGTTTTCGGCCTCGGATAGTGCTTTCTTCAGGAACGCCACTTCGGTCGTGGCCCCTATTGCAAAATCATGACGTTTTTTAGCGTCATCAATTTTTATTCTTTGTGATATATGAACGGGGTATCACTCACCTTTGTTCTCTTCGAGATGCCTCTTCATGAGGCTGAGCTCTCCCTAGGTCTGCTCCAGGTCCCGCTTGAGTCCGGAGACTTCCGCCGTGCGGGCAGCAGCGGCAAGCAGCACCGCCTGTTTATTCACATAGACACCTAATATTAGACTTCCGCGGATTAAAATTGACCCTTTGTTTGGCTTTTCTTTTCGAACACCAAACAGAGTGTCAGGGGCTATTGTCTATCGGGTGATAATTTCACACACTTTTGATTACTTACCTCAAAGCCTGTCAGGAGGCTGGTGCAGGCTTCGGTCAATCCGCTTTTGGCGGACCAAACCTTCTGAATCACCGCACTCATAAAAGTATGATGCTCTTCATCCATGGAAGCGCTACGAAGCGCTTCCAACAGATCATCCGACGCCTCTGGCGTAACGGAAGTCATTGGCACGGACGGCCCGCCCTCCTTAGCGTGGGCCTGCCTGCCCGAATCCGGAACCTTTGGAGGTTTCGGTACAGTGTCCGGCTGGGAGCCCGACTTGCTGTGGCTCTCGTTGACACAATCCACGGGGATCTGGCGCCCCGTGTGCCCGGCGTCTGGAATTTCGCCTTGGGGCGTCTCCAGACTCACCTCCCCTTGCTCAGGGAGCCTTTGGGACAACACCTCAGTGTCAACCGTAGGCCGAGGGGAAATGGCCGTTGGGAGCAAATTCATCGTCGAATCGCTCAAAGACCCATCCGAAGCAGATACCTCGGGATGGGCCCTGGCCGGACTGCATATGCGTGTTCGGCGTTATAACAGACTATGAAGCAAAGTCGCACTAAAGTACAACAGAAGTACGGATACTTACGATCTTACTAGGGGCTTCCCCCTGGGCAGCCACTCCTCCTCGCTGTAGGCGACCGTGGTGGAGTAATCCGGAAGGGACACCTTTCCCTTCTTGGGTGTCCTAGCCTCCCCCTCCAGGGCGGCTTTCCTTTTCTTCTCCTCCCCAGTGCGGGGAGGTGGCATTTCTTCGTGATCCTCCCCGCCTCCGCGGGAGGAATTTGTGACGGCCTTGCGTCGGGGACCTTTCCTAGTCCCCTGGGCCGCCTTCTTAGACCCTTCGGCCTCCCCGGATGGGGCAGCCCTTTCTTTCTCCTTCTCCTCCTCCCCTTCATGGGAGGAGTGTGCCTCATCGTCTTCGGACGAGGCGTCCTGTACGGCCTTGCACCGGAGACCCTTCCTGGTCCCTAAGGCCTTCCTTTCGACCTTCTTTTCCGGCGCCTTGTAGGGCGCCGGGACTAGCATCTCTGTCAGGAGAGTGGTCGCCGGACCTTCTGGCAGTGGAGACGGACAGTCGATCCGCTCCGCCATCTCCACGTACTCCTGATTAATTACACACGATGACTTAATATCCTCCCATGAGTATGCTGGGAAAACTACATCTGGTGATGGTTAGAAAACTCACCGGATGAGGGGGCCGTGTGGCGTGGAGACCGTGGTCCTCGGATGTGGGAGGAGGTATTTCGGAGGCCTTGAACAGCACCTTCCATGCATCCTTGTGTGTCGTGCCATAGAGTTCTTGAAGTGTCTTGTGTTTGGCCGGAACGAACTCCCACATATTAAAAGACCATCTTTGGCACGGAAGAATTCGGCGGACGAGCATGACCTGGAGCATGTTAACAAGCTTGATTTTCTTGTCAATCATATTTTTGATATAGTTCTGAAGTCCGGTCAGCTCCGCAGGCTCGCCCCAAGCCAGACCCTTCTTTTCCCAGGAGGTGAGCCGCATGGGAATTCTGGATCGGAATTCGGGGGCCGCTGCCCAGTTGGCGTCACGTGGCGCGGTGATGTAGAACCATCCCGATTGCCACCCTTTCACGGTCTCCGTGAAGGAGCCGTCAAGCCAGGTGACGTTGGGCATCTTGCCCACCATGGCGCCTCCGCACTCCGCTTGCTGGCCGCTCACAATCTTTGGCTTCACGCAGAAGATTCATAGCCACAAGCCGAAGTGAGGCTTGATGCGGAGGAAGGCCTCGCACACGACAATGAACGCCGAGATGTTGAGGACGAAGTTCGGGGCTAGATCATGGAGGTCCAGCCCATAGTAAAACATAAGCCCGCAGACGAAGGGATGAATTGGAAATCCCAGTCCACGGATGAAGTGGGCAAGGAACACGACCCTATCGTGGGGTCCCGGAGTCGGAACGATCTGCCCTGCATCCGGCAGCCGGTGCGCAATATCTGCGGCCAAGTATCCGGCCGCCCGGAGTTTCGTGATATGCTTCTCCTTCACGGTGGAGGCCACCCACTTGCCCCCTGCTCCGGACATGTTTGTCTATGCGGAGAAGGTGTGAACTAGGGCGCTGGAGCTCGAGGGAGCGAGAATGGATAAGCAGACGAGGAAGAAGGCGTGGGTAAAAGTGGGGAAATCTTTATCCCTTTATAGAGGCGACAAAGACGGAGCGCCTCCCCACTTGCCCGTTGAAGAGCGATTATTTCCCAAGCACCACGATTGATGGTGCGGTTGGGTTACCCATACCCGTATTGATGGGAATCCCGTGATAAGGGGACATGATCTCTGTTTCGACAAGACATACCGAGGAAACTGCCTCACAATATGCGCTGTGGCTGGTTGTGGAAAAAATGGTTCAAATAATGACTCAGCCGTAGTGTCGTGTCACGTTGTTTGAAGATTGTCAGCAGATTACATTTGTGGAATATCGTTCTCTCTATGGTGGTATGTGAAGATCATCTTGCAGATCTGGACATGATCTAAGTGTTCGATAATTACTTTGGAGTATTCGGAGATGGAACCCGCCTTGCAATGCCAAAGACAAACTGCACGCCGGACTCATCGTCATTGAAGCCTAGTTCAGGGGCTACTGAGGGAGTCCTGGATTAGGGGGTATCTGGACAGCCGGACTATATACTTTCCTCGGACTGTTAGATCGTGAAGATACAAGACTCAAGACTCCGTCCCCGATCCGGATGGGACTCTCCTTTGCATGGAAGACAAGCTTGGCGATCCGGATATTAGATTTCCTTCTTTGTAACAGACTCTGTGTAAACCCTAGCTCCCTCCGGTGTCTATATAAACCAGAGGGTTCAGTCCATATGGGGACGATCACAACATTCATAATCATCATAGGCTAGCTTCTAGGGTTTAGCCTCTACGATCTCGTCGTAGATCAACTCTTGTAATACTCATATCATCAAGATCAATCAAGCAGGAAGTAGGGTTTTACCTCCATCGAGAGGGCCCGAACCTGGGTAAAACATTGTGTCCCCTGCCTCATGTTACCATTAGCCTTAGATGCACAGATTGGGACCCCCTACCCAAGATCCGCCGGTTTTGACACCAACACTCGCCGCCAACACGAAGCTCGGGTGGCCGAAGTCGAGTAGGAGCTGAAGGATTACATCAACAAATGCGAGACTCTGGAGGAGAAGACTTCGGCCCAATTGTCCGAACTTGCCAAGGATCTCCATGATGCCAAAGAGGCACGGACCGAGCCCGGAGTGCTCGCGAAGAGATCTGTCAAGCAAGGCAAATAGCGGCCGGTAAGGCCTTTCTTTTGCAGAGTATTTTTGGAGGTCAAAGATATGCTTTGCTCACTCGAGTGTGGAGTTCTCCAAAAGCGTTTACAGATCTTCCGAGGAGTGCCGCCGATGCCGCACAATTCTTCCGAGCCCAGGAGGGGGAGTCGACCGAGAAGCTGTTCTGGTCGCAATTTCTTGCGCCAGAGCACCGGACGCCTCTGAATGACCAGCTGAAGTAGCTGATGGTGCTGGATAGGTGGAAGATTTGGCCATGAAGGATCTAATAGTCCAACTTTGGTCGGGCGAACCAATTCCGAGTAGCTACTTCAGTTTGGTGAAGCAGCTCGTCAACGCGCTGCCTCTGATTGATGCCGTGAAGTGCTCGGCCTCCATAGAGGGTGCCCGGATGGCCTTCGCCCGCGTCAAGATGCAATGGGCAAAGATGAAGGCCACCGACATGGCGATAGCAGGCCCGCCCGAAGGCAAAGATCATCGAAAGTCGGAGAGGTACTTCAACGACGTCCTAGAAGGGGCCCGAATAGTAGAGGGCCAATGTTCTAAAGACGTAATATTTGATTAGATGTGTTCGGGTTGTAAAAAACTATGTTGTGAACCCATGCGTGTAATATATCTATGTTTGCGCCTTTTGTTTCAAGCGATTTTTTCCTCCTGTGCGACCGTTTATTTCTAAAAGTTGCCCGTCGTTGGCTTCAGCCCCCATGTAGATGCTATGGGGGTGTTCAGCGTAATGCGTGACCACACTTTATCCAACATCTTGGTCCGTAAAGGAGGTGTCCGCGAGGTGAACCAGGCAATCAGACTATGCGGCTTTATTACTTTCACTTAGCCATAGGAGTTTGACCGTGGAGCTAAGTACTGGCCCCTGGTGTCAGTCCGAGAACTGGAGGATCTCGGGTAGGGGGTCCCGGACTGTGTGTCTAAGGCTAATGGTAATAGGAGGCAGGGGACATGATGTTTTACCCAGGTTCAGGCCCTCTCGATGGAGGTAATACCCTACTTCCTGCTTGATTGATCTTGATGATATGAGTATTACAAGAGCTGATCTACCACGAGATCGTAGAGGCTAAGCCCTAGGAGCTAGCCTATGATTATGATTGTTCTTCCCCTACGGATTAAACCCTCCGGTTTATATAGACACCGGAGAAGGCTAGGGTTACACAGAGTCGGTTACAAAGAAGGAGATCTATCATCCGAATCGCCAAGCTTGTCTTCCATGCAAAGCAGAGTCCCATCCGGACACGGGGCGAAGTCTTGAGTCTTGTATCTTCATAGTCCAACAGTCCGGCCAAAGTATATAGTCCGGCTGTCCGGATACCCCCTAATCCAGGACTCCCTTAGTAGCCCCTGAACTAGGCTTCAATGATGATGAGTCCGGTGCGCAGATTGTCTTCGACATTGCAAGGCGGGTTCCATCTCCGAATACTCCAAGGTAGATTAAGGATCGTGTCCGGCTCTGCAAGATAATTTCCACACACCACCGTAGAGAGCACAACACTTTACAAATCTAATCTGCTGACAATTTTTCATGGTGTGCCCTTACGCCGCGGCCTGGCTTAATACAAACCGGTTTTTCTTAGCCTGCCACGACACACACTCCAAGGCGGTTTTATTGGCACGCCTTGTCGAAGCAGAGATCGTGTCCTCTTTATTGCGGGATTCTCATCAATACAGGTGCGGGCAACCGCACTACGCCTGTTGGTATGACTCCGTGTTTTTAGGCAAGTCCCAAACGGTTACGCTGATGACACTTGATATTCACCCCCTTTATAGAGGGGCCGAGGCCTATCCCTCTCTCTTACCATGCTTGCGCCTTTCTGCCTCTCGAGTTCCAACACCCGAAGCTCAAGCTTAGGCACTTCTGATCTTCAATCATGTCCGGATCCAACCTTCAAGGCCGGTGGACAGAGGAGGACATTGTGAAGCTTAGGGAGGCCAGATATCTGACCGCCGACATCAAGCACATGCTTCCTACTCCAGGGCAGGTCATCCCCACTCCCGAGCCCAACGAGAGCGTCGTATTTGTTTCTCACTTCCTCAGAGGCTTAGGCTTCACCCTCGATCCCTTCGTGAGAGGTCTCATGTTCTATTACGGGCTAGATTTTCATGATCTAGCTCCGGACTCCATCCTTCACATCTCTCGTTTATCGTCGTGTGCGAAGCCTTCCTCGACATCACCCCACACTTTGGCTTATGGCTCAAGACCTTCAATGTAAAGCCGAAGGTGATCGAGGGGCGACACGCGGAGTGCGGAGGTGCTGCAATAATCAGAAACGCCGATGCCCCATGGCCAGAGGGCTTCTTCTCGGAGGTGTCCGATCTATGGCAGCGGAGGTGGTTCTACGTCATAGCTCCCAGAGGCACAAAATAGGTGGCTGCCCCCAACTTCCGCTCGGGCCCTCCGCCTCAACTGGCGTCATGGGCCAACATGGGACTGGACTGGGGGCCTGCTAATGACGTACCAACATTGCAGAGCCGCATTCGGGAGCTTCTTAAGAGGGACATTAGTCTTGTCAGCATAATTCAGGTAATGCTAGTCCAACGGATCTTGCCGTGCAAACGTCGGCCTCTCCGGATGTGGGAGTTCAACCCAGAAGGTCCGCGAACTATTCAGCACTTCTTCGGCATGACGCTCGAAGGGATGTATAGGTTATTCTTCAGACCACAAGTAAAGTGTCCGGATACCACCGAGGATGCGGGCCTGAGCTGCAACCGCCTAGATACCCAAGTAAGTAACCCTGAAACCGAACACTTTGTGTATATTTATCACAACATTATTCTGAAAACCATCCGCGGCCAGGATTGGCTCAGCAAGGCGGAGAGAATCAAGTGTCCGACACCACTTCCCAAAGGCTCGCCTAGTCCTGCAATAGCTAGGATGCTTAGATGTGTGCTTAGTCAAGTGCCCTCGGGGAAAGACGAAGGGAAGAACAGAGAAGCAGATCTTCACACATTGCACATCCAAACCGGGGGAATTACTGTCTCCATGAAGGAGGATAGTCAGGGAGGGGAATCTAATGTTGCCTCCCCCCACGGGACGAAGAGGGCTGCCTCTGAAGAGTTGGAAGCGGAGGTGCCTAGATAAGGGAAGAAAACTTCACCAGGAGGCCCTGCCTCGGAGGGCGTCCTCACCGTGCCATGCCCGCAAATGGGCCAGCCCTCCACCGAGCTGTAAGTTAATCGTAAATACAAAGCTAGTGCTTCATCGTCCAAGAACAATAACCAGGATCCATCCTTTGCAGTCCAGCTAGTAGCTCTTCTCGACAGAGTTTGTCTTCGGGGGATCTTCTTCCAGAGATGATGGAGAGTGAAACCCCACCTGCCTCTCCGCCCCATGGGGCGGGCGACCCCGAGGTGTCGTCACGGAGGAGTCCAGATTCGCCGAGGACAGAAGCTAACACTTCGGCCGGCCTGAGCCCGGAGCGTTCTGCTCCCACGAGGGGCAATAAGAAGGGTCCGACACAGTGCGGCGACCGGCCGGACACGCTGACGGGCCTTCTGGAGCAAGCTGCTCTGTCGTAGGATCACCGTGCATTAATGGGTACGGTGTTTGAGAAGATTTAATCCGCCACAAGCAGGTTGAATGAAGCTTTTACGAGCCTGCTCAAAGGCTTTGAGGTACATAATGAAATACGTAATTTTTCGGTTGTACCGCACGCGCTAGGTGTGCTCCTTATAGATAGTAGCCCCTGAGACTCTGGTTGCCAGCACTAGGCGGCAAATGGAGGATCACACTTGCAAGTAATGATCGCACTGCATTCACGCGCAGGTGGCTAAGGGTCCAGCGATAGACCGGACTGCTGAATTCACCGAACTGAGGCGGCAGATTGATGTGGTGGACGCCGACATCACACTTGTAAACGAGCGGTTTGACGAGTCATAGAGTATGTAATCTTTTTCCTCATTTGTTATAGGAAATATTAAGAGGAGCATAATGTTAATGTGATATGCTTTGGCTGCAGGCGGAGCAGCTGCCGTGGAGGCCCTCAGGGCGGAACTTGCCCTAGCCAAGGAACAAGCCCAGGCTAGCAATGCGGCTGCCCTAAAGGCGGTCGAATATTTGAGAGCCGAACAGGCTGCTCATCGCCGAAGCGAAGATAAAATAGCCGAGATGGCTATGCAGCTGAGAGATGCCGCCGGCCGGTATGAGCTCCTTGAAAAGGAGAATCAGGCGAAGTCGGCTGACCTGAAGAAGGCCCTTGATGCGGCCAAGGAGACGCGTTCTGAAATTAGGGATGCGCGGGAGGAGCTTCGACAGGCCGGAGAAATCACGGCTGGAAGCCCCTATTTGTTGCGGATGAAGTTCTTAGATCCAAAGTACGCTCCTATGGATCGGCCCTGGAGCACTGAAGACGCGTATGCGGATCTGGCAAGAAGTACGGCTGATGCGACCAAGTTCTTCAAGGATAAAAAAGATAGCGAAGTAGAAAGGCTGTTCTGGTCGCAATTTAGTGCTCCAATGCGCCCGTTGCCATTGAGTGAGAGGATGGCCGCTGTGGCCGAGCGCCATAGGTTGTCCGGTCTTGCAATGAGGTCTGTAATAGACCATCTATGGCCGAAGGGACCGAGGCCAGACAATTATTTTGGTTTAGTGCAACAATTCCTTGGCGCCGTATCACGAATTGATGCCATGAAGAGGTCAGTGTGCATAGAGGGTGCGCGGATGGCTCTTGCCCATGTTAAAACATATTGGGCGGATATGGAGGCCACCATCATTGCAACCCAGAATCCGGCGGTAAGCCAGGACCCAGCCAAGCACTATTTTGAGCAGGTAACAGAAGGTGCTCGTTTAATAGAGGCTCAGTGCTCGAAGAGTGTCATGTTCGAGTGACAAGTCGTTCAATTGTAAAAACAATTCTACTTTAATTATAAAGGCTATGTTTATACTTTCGCCCGAAAGTGTTATTGTGCCTCCTGTGCGTCCGTTTGATATATATATATATATATATATATATATATATATATATATATATATTCTGAAAGTTAGCAGTCGTTGGCTTCAAGCCCCACGCATATAATGCGGGGGTGTTCGCAAAAATGTGCGTAATTCACACTTGATCCAACGTCTTGGTCCATTAAGGATGTGATCGCATGTCGAACTAGGCAACCGGACTATATAGCTTTAACACTTTCACTTAGCCATAGGAGTTTGACGGTGGGGCGACTATGTAGCCCCTGGTACCTTCGCGTGCATCCAGATACGGGCACATATGTACATGATCGGGAAACGACCCTTTGTTAATGCGGAGGAATCCCGAAGATTCCAATGAGTCCTCGAGTGGTTGACCAGTCTCTCACTGTATCATGACAGTCAGTTTTCGGCTTTCTCTACTGAGGCGCTCATCCGGAATAACGAGGGCACAATCGCAGTAGTTCTCCTTTGGCCGCCTTAGCCGATTAGAATGGAACATAAGGCAGCAAACCCAAGAGCCGGGCAAACCCAACATTTGACCAAAGACATGATTCGTAGCTGATGCATATAATGCCAAACTCACGACGACGAACACTCCCAAAGGTATTTGGACTTTATAACATATACTAGGCTGAGTAGCGCCCTTGATTATGAACCCTGTATTTCTAGGTACGTGCATTAATTTGTCGTGGCGAAATGCCAATAACGCCAGTATCCCCTGTGGGTGTATTAAATACCCATGGGATGTCAAGCAACAAGAGACAGTAAAGAAGGTTTACACAGGGGCTTAATCTAAAGAGAAACCTTTGAGCGGGGCCCTGCTACACGTCTGCGCCTTTATCTCCGTTGTGCCGTGTCCTAGAAGGGTGTCGTACGAATGGTGTCTGTAAAAAGGAAAACTCATGTAAAAGAGTATGACGTAAGCGTGCGAAAAGTTGGTTATTTATCAATGGATAGTAGAAATGTGAGACATTGGCATGTTACTAAGGTCAAGCCAAATGGTGGGCTTTATTACATGTTTGCAGCCCCTGATGCCCTCTATGGGGGTACATGTATAGCACCCAGCTCAGGTTTATCTGGGCTGTTACCGACGGTCGTGCGCCAGACTCGTCTAATCGTGTCCGTGGTCTTAACGATTGATCATGCATTCTGATAGGAGAGGCCGCTTAGTGTCCGGCTGCCAGACCTGCCACATACTCTTCCGCACGTAAGGAACGCTCTGTGTTTCCGCTAACAGTGATGATGCCACGTGGACCGGGCATCTTGAGTTTAAGGTAGGCGTAGTGCGGTACTGCGTTGAAGCGAGCGAAGGCCGTTCTTCCGAGCAATGCATGATAACAGCCTCGGAAGGGAGCGATGTTGAAGAGTAATTCTTCGCTTCTGAAGTTGTCGGGAGAACCGAATGTCACCTCTAATACGAGGGAGCCCCTACAGCGGGCCTCAACACCTGGTATCACTCCTTTGAAGGTGGTGTTACTTTGGCTGATTCTGGATGGGTCTATCCCCATTTTGTGGACAGTGTCCTGATATATCAGATTGAGACTACTGCCCCCGTCTATGAGGACACGAGTGAGGTGGTATCCATCGATTATTGGGTCGAGCACCAAGGCAGCCGATCCTCCATGCGGGATACTAGTCGGGTGGTCCCTGTGATAAAAAATGATTGGGCAGGCCGACCAGGGGTTGAATTTGGGGGCGACGGGCTCTACAGCGTATACGTCTCTGAGCGCGCGTTTGCGCCTTCTCTTTGGTATGTGAGTCGCGTAGATCATGTTTACTGTTTTAACTTCAGTTGGGAATATTTTCTGTCCCCCAGTGTTCGGCTGACGAGGCTCATCCTCGTCTTCACTTGGTGTTTCTCTTCCTTTGTGTTTGGCATTTAACTTGCTGGCCTGCTTGAAGACCTAGCATTCTCTGTGAGTGTGGTTCACAGGTTTTTTGGGGGTGCCATGAATTTGGCAAAATCTGTTCAGGACTTTGTTCAGGCCGGAAGGTCCCTCTTTGCTGCCTTTAAACGACTTCTTTCGTTGACCGGGTCGAGGGCCGCTGAATCCGGTGTTAACCGCCATGTTGTCCGGACTTTCTTCCTTGTTCCGACGCTTGTTTTTATTGCGCCGTGGCTTACCGTTGCCATCCCTAATCTCTGATGTGCCCGGGTCACTGGTGCCTCTACAGGCCAACCAGCTGTCTTCACCCGTGCAGAAGCGGGTCATAAGGCTTGTTAAGGCCGCCATTGTCCTCGGCTTTTCTTGGCCGAGGTGTCTGGCGAGCCACTCATCTCGGATACTATGCTTGAAGTCCACTAGGGCTTCGGCATCCGGACAATCGACAATTTGATTCTTCTTAGTGAGAAATCTGTTCCAAAGCTTACAGGCGGACTCTCCGGGCTATTGTATTATGTGACTTAAATCGTCTGTGTCCGGAGGTCAGACATAGGTCCCTTGAAAATTGGCCCTGAAAGCGTCCTCAAGTTCCTCCCAACTTCCGATTGAATTTTCGGGGAGGCTTTTCAACCAGTTCCGAGCTGGCCCCTTCAACTTGAGGGGAATGTATTTGATGGCGTGGAGGTCATCCCCATGAGCCATGTGGATATGAAGGATAAAATCCTCAATCCAGACCCCAGGGTCTGTCGTTCCGTCATATGCCTCTATGTTCACGGGTTTGAATCCCTATGGGAATTCGTGATCCAGTACGTCTTCGGTGAAGCACAGAGGGTGCATAGCCCCTCTGTATCTGGACATGTTGTGGCATGCTGTCGACTGTTGTTGTGTCCGGTGTTGATTCTGAACTGGTATTCGGTCAGTCTGATCGTTTTGGTGACCGTAATCATGCACTGGAGCATGTCCTCTAGATCCATAGATGGACCTGGCCGCACCGGCCTTTTTGTCCAGGAGCTCACGTAAATCGTGTGCAGCGTCAGTAGCTGCTCTATTGTGGTCATGAAGTGGTTGGTCCGGTCGATTGGCCGTATTGTTCTTCGGCGGAATGGCTTCATCGTCGAATTCATGCAGCAGTTTGCGCTTTGGGTAGCTCTTTGTGTGGCAATCGTTGCCATATTTTTCTTCAGTGTCTAACACTTTATTCCATCTATGGTTGAGCTTATCCTGCGTAACTTTAATCCTTTGCTTCTGCTTCTTTAGGCTTCTTGCAGTGGCCATAAACCTTCCGTGGAGGTTATCTCGCTCCAAACGTTTTTCCGGGATGATGAATTAATTGTCGTCCAGACTGTACTCTTCTCCAGGGGCAGGTTGATGAGTTCGGCCCTCGGGATCACTGTGATCGGGCGTCTATTTCGGGCTGTGTTCGGCGTGACCTGGCTCATCCAGCTTCATCGCTGGGTCCATATGGTCGTTGTTGCCTTCGAAGCTTGATTGGAGTGTCGATTTTTCTAGTGCCATTATCGCTATTTTTATTGTGGCTGGACTTAGAGCGACGTCTGCGCTGTCATTTTGGCTTCTGTCCGGGGGTTTATCCTCCATTGTGTCCTTTTTGTCGCCGTTGTTCTCTTTAGGCGTGTCCACCATGTATATATATCATATGATGAGGTGGCAGTCCAGCGCCCCGTGGGCGGTGGTTCCAAATCGTCCCCTACACCGACGTCCATACTATCGGTATCGTCGGAGTCGAAGTCAAGCATGTTTGTTACGTCATCGACAGTGGCTATTAAGTGGGTGGTGGGTGGGCGGAGATTTTCTTTGTCATCCGAATCCCCCTCGAGCCGGACATAGTTCGGCCAAGAGTCCTTTGACAAAGAGAGAGACCTTAAAGAGTTTAGCATGTCACCAAAGGGTGGGTGCTGAAAGATATCCACGGCAATGAACTCCATGATTGGTGTCCAATCAGCTTCGATGGGCACGGATGCGCGCGGTCCTAGACCTACAACCAGAAACAAGTCCGGGGGTCCGACAACACAGATCTCCTTAGAGGTGGAGTCTATGTTCGGCTCCAACGCTGATGAGTATACGGCCTCCGTGGCAGGGTCCATCCACCTGTCCTCGAACGACGCGCTCTGTCCCAGATTTAGGTCCGGGGCTGCTGCAGGTGCGATATCCTGAATACTGTCCGATGGCAGATCCAAGTAGTGCCCGTCGTGACCATTTTGCGCTCTTGACGAAGGCCCGAATTTGCCAAAGATCAAGTCTCCGCGGATGTCGGCCGTGTAATTCAAGTTTCTAAACCTGACCTGATGGCCAGGGGTGTAGTTGTCGATCTGCTCCAGGTGGCCAAGCGAGTTAGCCTACAGTACGAAGCCGCTGGACACGAAGATCTGACCGAGGAGAAAAGTCTCACCCTGGGTCGTGTTGTTGACGATTGAAGGAGCCATTGAGCCTCGCAGCGACGACACAGTGGAACTCTCAATGAAAGCACCAATGTCGGTGTCAGAACCGGCGGATCTCGGGTAGGGGGTCCCGAACTGTGCGTCTAAGGCTAATGGTAATAGGAGGGAGGGGACATGATGTTTTACCCAGGTTCGGGCCCTCTCGATGGAGGTAATACCCTACTTCCTGCTTGATTGATGTTGATGATATGAGTATTACAAGACTTGATCTACCACGAGATCATAGAGGCTAAACCCTAGGAGCTAGCCTATGATTATGATTGTTCTTCCCCTATGGATTAAACCCTCTGGTTTATATAGACAACGGAGGAGGCTAGGGTTACACAGAGTCGGTTACAAAGAAGGAGATCTATCATCCGAATCGCCAAGCTTGTCTTCCACACGAAGGAGAGTCCCATCCGGACACGGGACGAAGTCTTCAGTCTTGTATCTTCATAGTCCAACAGTCCGGCCAAAGTATATAGTCCGGCTGTCTGGATACCCCCTCAACCAGGACTCCCTCACCTGGTGCATGTGCGGCTATCCAGACTATGGTGCCTTTTTCCACGCGGCTGGACGAAGACCAGCCCCTCGTATAACACGGGGTGAATCACTAACAATTTGTACTTTTGTAGTATAAGACTAAGTCACCGAATCACCGACCAGATCTCGCTTATCATGACAGTCAGTTTTCGACTTTCTCTACTGAGTTGCTTGACCGGATGAACCAGAAATACAATCGCAGTAGTTCTCCCTTTACTACCTTAGCCGAATGAGTGGAACGTAAGGTGGTAAGCACAGGAGCCGAGCAACCAACTATAGACCAAAAACATAACTTAGAGCCGATGCATATAATGCAATATCCGGGACATCGAAGAGTACCCTATAGGCGTTCGAACTTGAAAAACGCGCGGAGCCGAATACAACTCCCGGTGTTAAGGCCGGACTAAAGCACGTATGGCAGTCTGGAGTAAGGAGGGAATACAGATGACAATATGAAATAAATCAGTACCAAACGGAAGTGGTGATCAACTGTTTCCTTTATACCCTGATTAATACGTCGAGATGTGTTTATTATAGATAATGCCATAATCGAGGCCATTTTACATGTCGAGAGTTTACACAAGAGCAAGTTTTACACAGGGCCTAAAAAGTAGTGGTTTGAAGATCCCAATGATGCCCTGCCGCATGTCTGCGTCGTTTCTCCTTGGTGAGATATCATTTGAGAGGAGGAGTTGATGGTCATCTACAAGAAAGGGGAACCTGGAAAATAGCCCATGTACAACCATAGAGTATGTAGGTTTTTAATGAACCTATAGTGAGAAAAAAAGGTGAAGGTCCGAATAGGGTCAAACCGTACTATAGACCTTTTCTGCAGTGTGCCTCCGGTGCTGCCCAAGGTATTTGAAGTGCGTAAATATGTACGCACGGTACGTATGCCGCAACCTTATGGGGTGATCGATAGAGGTTAAACTGCTATTCCAACTCGGGATCTGCTGAGGTATCGCTCTGTAATGTGGGTCGGACTCGCTTAGCAGTGTCATGGGTCTTGATAACCGATGAACTATTCGGCTTGATGAGGCCGCTTTGACCTCGGCTGCTAGGGCTGCGATATGCTCCTCGGTACGGAGGGTGCGCTCCATATTTCCATTTATTGTAATGACGCCACGCGGTCCGGGCATCTCGAGCTTCAAATAAGCATAGTGCGGGACTGCATTGAAGTGGGCGAAAGCGGTTCGTCCAAGAAGTCCATGATAACCACTCCGGAAAGGGACGATATCGGAGATCAATTATTCACTTCGAAAGTTGTCTGGGGAGCCGAATACTACTTCCAATGTTAAGAAACCTGTGTAGCGGGCCTCCACGTCGGGTATCACTCCTTTAAAGGTAGTGTTACTAGGCTTGACTCTTGACGGGTCGATGCCCATCTTACAGATAGTGTCTTGATAGATCAAGTTGAGACTGTTGCCGCCATCCATAAGGACTCTAGTGAGATGGTATCCGTCGATGATGGGATCGAGGACCAGGGCCACCGAACCTCCGTGACGGATACTGGTTGGGTGGTCCCTGCGATCAAAGGTGATCGGACAAGCTGACAATGGGTTGAATTTTGGGGCGACAGGCTCTACGGCATAGACAATGCGTGCTTGTGCTCCCTCTTGGGGATGTGGGTGACATATATCATGTTCACAGTTTTTACCTCGGGGGGAAACTTCTTCTGTCCCCTTGTGTTCGGAGGGCGGGGCTCATCGTCGTCCTCGCTGTGAGATCCTTTCCCCTTATGTTCGGTATTTAATTTACCAGCCTGTTTAAAAACCCAGCAGTTTCTGTTGGTGTGGTTGGCAGGCTTGTCAGGGGTGCCATGAATTTGGCAAGGCCTATCCAGTATTCTATCCAAATTGGATGGACCATCCCTATTTCCTTTGAATGGCTTCTTCCGCTGACCGGGTTTAGAGCTGCTAAATCCGGCGTTTACTGCAGTGTCCTCGGTTTCTTTGTTGTTGTTTCGACGCTTATTATTTATGTGTCGTGGCCTTCCATTGCCATCCCGGGCCTCAAAGGTGCCGGGGTCGCTTGTAGTGTTGCTTCTATGAGCCAACTAGCTATCTTCGCCCGCACAGAAGCGGGTCATGAGTGTAGTAAGAGCTGCCATGGTCTTTGGCTTCTCCTGACCGAGGTGTCGGGCGTGCCATTCGTCGTGGACGCTGTGCTTAAATTCCGCTAGGGCCTCGGTGTCCGGATAGTCGATGATTTGATTGTTTTTAATTAAGAACCGAGTCCAAAGTTTACGGGCTGACTCTTCGGGTTGCTGGACTATGTGACTCAGGTCATTAGCGTCCGGTGGCCGGACATAAGTGCCCTGAAAGTTGTCCTGAAAAGCGTCCTCTAAGTCCTCCCAGCTGGCAATGGAGTTCCCTGGGAGGCTATTCAACCAGTGCCGTGCATGTCCTTTCAGCTTTAGAGGGAGGTATTTAATGGTGTGGAGATCATATCCACGAGCCATGTGAATGTGGAGAAGAAAATCTTCAATCCATACAACAGGGTCCGTCGTTCCATCGTATGGCTTGATGTTTACGGGTTTAAACCCTTCGGAAACTGGTGCTACGTTACCTCATAGGTAAAGCACATGGGGTGTGCGGCACCTCTATACTGGGCAACATTGCGATAGAGTTTGGAGGGCATCTGAGTTCGGTGATGATCCCATACTCGGTTATGTTTATCGCGCCAGGCTTGATGGCTGTCAACTCGTGCCATGGCATGTCCCTTGATCCATAGATTGATCTGGTCTGGCTGGCTCTATTGTATAGGTCCTGACATAAGTCGTACATGTAGTCCGGAGCCACTATCTCCTTGCCTTTGTGGCGAGGGGGCGCAGGCTGGTGTTCGACATAATTAGCCGTTTTGTCCCGTCCACGCGGTGGTCGGTCCGGTTGATCAGCCTGATTGTATTTTGATGGTATTGGCGCATGGGCCTCATTGTCGAGTTGTGGTAGTAGCCTGCATTTTGGGTAGCTCTTTGTCGGGTGCTCGAAGCCATATTCTTCGGCGGCCAGGACCTTGGTCCATCTGTCGTTGAGCGTATCCTGTTCGGCTTGAAGCTGCTGCTATTTCTTTTTCAGGCTTCGCGCGGTGGCGATGAGCTATCACTTGAAGCGTTCTTGTTCGAGGGGTTCCTCTGGGACGATGAAATATTTGTTGCCAAGGCTAACATCCTCTTCGGAGGTAGGTAAATAGTTACTGTCTTCCAAATCCTCATGATCGGCATGCTCGGGGCTGTATTGACCCTCTTCCCATTCATCCTGCTTAAACTCAGGCTTGATGGGGCGGTCGGGGTCTTCGGCGTTGTCCAGAGTGTCATTTAGGTGCCAGTATTGCCTTCCTTTGACCGACGTGATCGTGAGCAGCGCCACTGACACCAATGTGTTGGTGGTTCTTCGACGGGCTTATCCTCATCTGGAGCTTGAGTGCCATCGTCGTCCTCCTTCTCAGGCGTGTCCACCATGTATACATCGTAAGTGGAAGTGGCCGTCCAACCCCTCGTGATGGGCGGGTTTTGACTTGGTTCGGCTCCGGCATCGTCGTCCATAGCATCGATGTCTTCGGAGGCGTAATCTAGCATGTCAGTTAAATCCTCGGCAGTGGCTATTAAGTGGGTGGCGGGTGGGATGTAAAATTCCCTACTCCTAGCCCTAGTCCAAGCTGGGCATAGTTCGGAGGTGACGCCTACGTAATGGTGAGAGATTGTAGTAGGTACAATGTTTCATTTAAGAGCGAAAGCTGAACAAGTGTCTGAGGGTCTATGGAGCTAGGCTTCGTGATGCTCTCTTGATCGGGCCCAAAGGAGACAGGCCTCAAGAGTTCGGAGTTGATGTCCAGAGGCGAGTCTGGCTTCCCAATGATGGGGAGAGTCCCGTTTGACTCCGGGTCCGCCGATGGTGTGATTGCGTCTGGGTCTCCGGCTGGGAGCCCCATGACGGGAGAGAGTCCGACGGGGTTCAGCCTCCCGTCTTCGGACAAGGTGGCCCACTCCAGATCTAAGGCCAAAGCGGATGTGAGGGTCGACCCCTAGACGGGATCTGATGGTAGATCCAGAAGACCTACTTATATGGTCAGGGGGCGGCGGCTGAGGCCATGAATCCCTTGAAGACTAGGTCTCCTCGGATATCAGCAACATAGTTCAAGCTACCAAACCTGATCTGGTGCCCAGGGGCGTAGCTGTCGACCTACTGGAGGCTACCGGTTGATTTGGTACATAGTATGAAGCCGCCAAACACAAAGAGTTTCCCAGGGAGAAAGGTCTCCCGTAAACAGTGGCGTAGTTGATGACAAGGCGAGCCATCGATCCTTCTATCGACAACACAACGGAACTCTCAACGAAAGCACCAATGTCGGTGTCAAAACCGACATATCTCGGGTAGGGGGTCCTGAACTATGTGTCTAAGGATCAATGGTAACAAGGGACGATGGGACACAATGTTTACCCAGGTTCGGGCCCTCTTAAAGGAGGCAAAACCCTATGTCATGCTTGATTGTATTCAATGGGTATAGGGGTTACAAGAGTTGATCTACCTCAAGATCGTAATGGCTAAACCATAGCTGTCTCGCCTATGAATATTCTGATAGCCTGTAAGGACTAAACCCCCCGGTTTATATACACACCAGAGGGGCCTAGGGTTGTACAGAGTCGGTTTATGGGGGAAGGAAATAACATATCTGGACATCAAACTTTCCATCCATGCAAATAGGAGTCCTACCCGGTCACGGGGGAAAGTCTTATGCTTTTATCTTCACGGCTCATCAGTCTGGCCCATATCAAATAGTTCGTACACCCGAGGACCCCCTAATCCAGGACTCCCTCAGTTGCATCCTCCCTTATTCCTTGGGGAAACACCGACGCATCTCAAGCGACATCAAAGGAACTTTCCGGCGCCATTACCGGGGAGACATCACCAACATCTATCAGGTTTCCAATCACAAATCTCATCCTTTTGCAATTTACATTATTTGCCATTTGCCTCTCGTTTTCCTCTCCCCCACTTCACAAAAAATTTCCATTTTATTCGCCCTCTTTTTCATTCACTGCTTTCTCGTCAGATCTGTTTTTTAGTGCAATATTGTTGTGTAGTCATGGTGACTCAAGAGAACATCAAGTTGTGTGCTTTCACCAATTGTCAGGACCCCGACTCAATGCCACATCGATCTAGCATGTAACACCTCATATCACTTTGCGGCCTCACGCACGGTATTCCCACGGGTGTCGCCTTACCTTTGCCCGGGACCGTTTGCGCCTTTTGGCACACGTATATGACAGTGTCGCTAGCATCCATATGATAAGGAGCCCGGGCTGACATGGCTAGTCATAAACCCAAAGCGGCACAGACTTACAGGGACAGGCATCCATGACCCAGCATCGAACGTGTCGGTCATCAGCGAGTGAATCCAGGCTGTAGCACTGGGCTAGCAGGACTCCGGTGAACCGGGCTGTAGCGGGCTAACAGGACTCCGGTATTCATCGCGTGACATTTCCCCGAAGGGACAGACACAGGAACGAAGAAGGACACATGCCGGCCAGCCTAAGTGTTCCGGAGCAGTAGCAAGCTACCATGGCTCAGTGGAAACACTAGGAGACATTTCCCGGTAAGAGAGGCTACTAAAGATAAACAACTAGATGGTCAGATCCCACACATACCAAGCATTTCAATAACATACACACAATATGCTCGATATGTGCAAATACAACATGGCATCACAACATGACTCTACGACTCAAGTAATTTATTCAATAGGCTCCGAGGAGCGAGATATTACAAACATGGGTCTCATGACCCAACATTCAGAGCATACAAGTCAAAGCACAAGCGGAAGCTATCATGTCTGAGTACAGACAACTATAAATGAAAAAGGCTGAGAAGCCTGACTATCTATCAGATCCTGCCGAGGGCACAAGATCGTAGCTGAGGTATCAAGCTAAACGTCGAAGTCCACGTGAAACTACTAGTGAGACCGAAGTCTCTCTGCAAAAACATAAAATAGGCAAACGTGAGTACAAATGTACCCAGCAAGACTTACATCAGATCTATCTACATATGCATCATTATCAACAAAGGGGTGGTGGGGTTTAACTGCAGCAAGCCAGCTTTGACTCGGTGGCTATCCTAAACTACGACTGCAAGTAACTCTTTTGAGGTGGCGCACACGAGTCCACATATTCACCATATCAATACACCACTATGGATCCGCTCCCGTCTCCCTACGAGAACGCCATCCATAGCACTCACGCTTATCTTGCGTATTTTAGAGTATCCACTTTCACTTGTCTATGAACTGATATAAGCAACCCAGAGGTCCTTTTCCGTGGACACGGCTATTCGAATAGATTAGGTTAACCCTGCAGGGGTGTACTTCTTCACACACGCTCTCACCACTTACCGCCGTTTACACGACATGTACTCGGCAACCTTCAAGCGGAAGCCCAACGTGGGTGTCGGCCACGGCCTACCTAACACTCAAGTCTCTAGTCCAGGTTTATCGCCTATTCGGGTTCCATCCATGAGGAGATCCGGCCGGAGTTTCGCTCACAGCCCCAAACGATGTGTACAGGGTTCCGTGACACCAAACGGGTGCCCGGTTTACCCGGCCACGTGCCTACCGCATCACAGCCCACCCCTACGGTCAGCGCTGCCACGGCCTCCAGCATACTACAAACACCAGAAACTACTTGCAACTCCTGGACAGAGGACAAGGGTGATCAAGAAGCCGAGAGGGTCCATTGGTTTCGGGCCCAATGCGTGGTAGTAGCTGAATCATGGATCACAAACACAGAACTCAGTTCCTGAGGACGGCTGCAATGAGACAACCCACCATGTACTCCTACATGGCCTCTCACCGCTACCTTTACCAAATCGTGTTCACACACTTAGCTCTCACACAGTAGGACATGTTCACACGCCTCTGATTCATCCCCGATGAATCAGACCTGACTCAACTCTAAGCAGTAGCAGGCATGACAAACAAACATGAATGAGTAGGCACATCAGGGCTCAAACAACTCCTACTCATGCTAGTGGGTTTCATCTATTTACTGTGGAATGACAGGTCATGCAGAGGATAAATGGGTTCAGCTACCGCAGCAAGTAACGATATGTCGTTGTTGTCCTAATGCAGTAAAAGAGAGCAGGAGCGAGAGAGTAGGATTGTATCGGAATGAACAAGGGGGTTTTGCTTGCCTGGCACTTCTGAAGATAACATTGGGTCTTCATCAGTGTCAACGATCACATCATCGGTATCACGTCTATCGAGAGGGGACAAATACCGGCAACACAGAAAGGAACACAATCAATGCAATGCACAACATGATGCATGATCATGACATGGCAAAATGAATGTGTTTTGGGCTAATGCAACTAGCAACAGATTAAATGAAGTTGGTTTGAATATAAAATTCAAATTCAAACTCCATATGTGATTATTCAAATGCCATTTATATGATTTGTGCTAAACAGCATCTATAAGTTGTTCTAACATGCATGAAAATGGTACAGATGGATTCCTTGAATTTTTCTGATAATTTTTCATATATAAATTATTTAATTTGGAGTTACGGTTAATTTTCTATGATTTATTGAAGTTTTAGGCATTTTCTGGAATTTCCTGAATATAATTAAATCCAGAAAATACTTTATGACATCAGCAGTGCGTCATGCTTGCATCAGCAAGTCAACAGGGCTGCCCCGGGTCAAACCTGACCAGGGGGTCCCATTAGTCAGCGTCACAGGTTAACAGGGGGGTTTATTTTAGTTTAATTAAGGATTAGGGCACTAGGGCCCACATGTCAGTGGCTCTGGGGTTAGATTAGGTGGTGATTAGCTTAGGCTAATCACCTGATAGCGGGGGCCCACCTGTCAGTGTCAGCAGAGGGGGTAGTTAAGATAAAATAATTAAACTAATTAACAGGGGGGGGCTGGCCCCACCTGTCATCGACCCAGAGAGGGGGGGGGTCCCGCCGTGGTCAACGTGGTCAGACCCACCGGCGGCTTGACGCCGGCGAGGCCAGACGCGGTGGTGCGCGTCGGAAACCAGCTACAGGGGCTCTTTTGGCGCGCAGGGAGCAACTACGGGGAGAGGGTGGAGTGGCGCATCCAACGGTGGTGGTGGCGGAGGCTGGGGTGGCCGGAGCTGCCGGCGGCGACCTCTTTTGCGGCTGCCGGAGCTCGGGTGTTCGCGGGACCGGCGCTGCGGTGTGCAAACAAGACGGTGGTCGCGCTAGTTTTACTCTACGGGACGCAACGAGTGCAACGGACGCAGGCGTGGGACCAAAAGGTCACCGGAGCTTCACCGGCGACGAGCCCGTGCGGCGGAGCGTCTCGGCTCCGGTAGAGGGGGCGGCTAGAGCTCGAAATCGAACTTGGGGTTAGGGGGAAACGGAGCAGGGACTCACGGGGATCGTGCAGGGAGGGTCAGCGAGCTCGGGGGCGCGCCGGAGTGGCCGAATTCGACGGAGAAGATCCTCGGCGGCCGGCGAGGGGGAAAACGTCGGGGGCGGCGTTCCGGGGCTCTTCTGGTCGCGTGAGACGACGAGGAGGACGAGGGAGGACTTGCGGAGCTCTGGGAGGCGTCGGGGAGGCGAGAGGGGGATGGTGGCCGCGGCGAACGGCGTCGGTGGCGACGGCTGTGTTCGGGTTCGGGCGAGAGAGAAAGAGCAGAGGGGCGGGGCCTCGAGGAAGAGTGAGAGGGGTCCGAGGGGGCTGCGTGGCGTCGCGGGAGGGAACCAGGGGAGGAGGAGGCAGCCAGGCAGGGAGGAGGTGGCCGGGGCGCGTGGCCGCGCGCGCCGGGCGCGTGCCCGCGTCCTTCTGGCGAGGGAAGAAGACGACAGGGGGGGTAGCGGTGGCGGGCTGGGCCAGCGGGAGGAGCTGGGCCGGGCAGGTAAGCAGGTAAGTGGCCCAGGTGGCCGTCTCCCTTTTTATTTTTGCTCTGTTTTATTTTTTAATCATTGTTTTCTATTTGTTTCAATCTGTTTTGATTTAGTTCAAACACTAAATCATTTTTGTTTCTTCCAATAATTTTTGCAGGGACTGAAAGTAATATTCTAGAGCCCCTCACAAAATATCAGAATTATTGAAGCATTAAAAATATATATAACATATATTTGCTCCAACTCAAATACAATATATATTAGTTCAAAGATCCAAAATGACATGGAAAAATGTGCATCATCTCTGGTTACTGTTTCCAGCATTTTTCCAAAGATGATGAACATTTTTGAAAGCCACTTGGATTGACTGAAAATATTTTAGGTGAACCTGGTGAATTCTTAAAATGCTAGGGTTTGGACAATCCCCATTTCAACTTTCTGTAAAAGTAAACATGATGCATCACCAAAGGCTAGTACTAGTGCAATGCCAGAAGCTAGGGATGTGACAACTCACCCCCACTAAACAAGAATCTCGTCTCGAGATTCAAGCGTAGGGTAAGGTGAAAGGTAAACGCAACTAGTATAATCTTCACGATCCAGGTTGCACTTCATAGAAACGTTGATTCGATCACCATCTTTGTCTTGTCGTCTTGCTCTGAGAAATCCTGCCAACATGACCTGGAGGGAAAGAGACTCTAGAAGGGTCGATCTTCTCGAAGATCGAACAACTCACGGAATGAGACATAGCAACATCTCTTGAGCTGGGAGACGAAGCACAGATTTGAAGAAATGGAGTGGAACAGATGACGAAGGTTCACTAGGTAGACAACGATTCCACGCTTAAGAAGGTGGTAAACGATTGCCAACGTAGCGAAGAGTTGAGTTGCCATGATACCACGACGAAACATCCTGGAGGAAGGTGATCGTAGAGTATTACCTTAAGTGGCAAAAAGAATTACTTTTGATTCAGAGATCATTGAAACTCTTCATACCAGCATAAGGTAATCACAACGATCATTTGGAGGGGGTCGGTAGAATGGCATACTCGGACTTGGATGATGTGGATTACCTTGTTGAAGACAACGTAATGGATGAATTTGCTTATCACCGGAGGTGGAAGAGACCCATGGTAGAATGGCACATTGGCGGTGCAAGCTGGGAACAAAATGCAAATGCTGGGAATGATTCTGGTAACTGGGGAAGAACCCAACAATAAAGAGTGAATTCACTGTTGGAGTGGTTATAGCATAACCGAAGGGACTAGGAGCAATCCCGGTTAGTGCCGGCGATAACACCTAACGCTTGTGCGTGCTCTCAAGAACTTGAGCAATTCCATAATCATCAAGGTTTTACCAACATCCGTGTCAAGGGTCCGGTAACACAACTTACTACCATGATGAATGGTGATGGAGGATGCAGATGCAAAGGAAGATAACACCTTCTCAGATTTCACCCTTAGCGAGGCCAAGGAAAAAAATCTGGATGATCGACCGAGAGACATTTAGCACTCCGCTTCTAATGTTCTCCTTGATGTGCTAGTGTAACCCATTCATAGATATGGTTTGATATCTAGAACATCAAGTAAAAGGTCGGACTTCGGGAACACAGAAATCCATAGGGGCAACTAGGGAGTAAATCCTACGAAATCCCTATGGGGAGGTGGCCAACTTCCTCAATCAAGATATTATAATAACAGGTCTTCCGGCTGGGTGTGTTGGCCACGACATCCACTTTACCGATTATCGAGGGACCAATATTATAATTCTTGGGAAATGTTCCAACCATCACATCTGCCTGAGATTCAGATCTGGTTGGTGTCAGGATATCCCAGACTCATCAAGTCTAGAAAGAAAAATGAAAGTTTGCAACGCAAATCGACGAGATAATGTTGCGGGATTCTCGGGGAGTGAGCTACGATAGTAAGCTCCAAAACATGAGCTGGTTCTGCTACAACATGTGAACACGCTGTCCCAGACAAACATGACCACGTGGTAGTCTTATAATAAAACACTACCGAGTTCAGGAGGGGAAACCATCATTAAGGACATCGAAGTCTCCACGCGTGGAAATCCAAAGAGTTCACCTTGGACAGACTCCTTTATCTTTGAACAACTCAATCAGTGGCTTGGTGTGCTAGGATATACATATAGCATGGAGGTTGCAAATCTCCAGACCACAGAATACTTCGCACGTGTGCATGACTGATTTGGGATGATTCCAAAGGAGGCAAAAACATGCTTTCTCGAATTCACGTCGGCAACTTACATCAAATGCACGTGAATCAAAGGAAGTCACTTCTTTTATCCAAACATATACTTCATGAACGGGGCATGAAGTAAATGCTTTCAAAAGTTTCCAACACTAACTTAATGTTCAACAACATCATGGAGGAGATAAGAATGTTGTCAATGGGCTCAACAACAACTCATCAGAATTTCCATATCACTGGACTTCCACCATCGTGTGAACACGGTGATAGCATTGGTCAGCCCCAAAGATATAATGGTGTATGCTCGAGGGATCAACCACGAGTAAGACAACATTACGAACATCGTTGGTTCTGACTTGATTTGACGATAGCCCACACTCAAATCAAAGGATTGATAAGACAATAGGTCCAGCAACTGATCACAGGGACCAATCGATGAAGATATCATCTTTCTTCAATACACACTACACAAGAATATCCCTTTGGAACGAACTAAGTCAGGCAAGCTTTTATCTTCCAACCCTCCAAGTTATTGTTTAGCTTAACCAACTAGCTCAGGGATATCTAACACCGATTCTTGGAGAGAAGGTGGTTCACAAGAAACCAACTTGATCACGAGCTCAACATAGCGGTCAGGTGACAACCTGGTAATACTTCTGAGAAGATATTCAGAAAATCACGAGCCACCGGTATGTTACTAAGCTCGAGAACAATCTTGCTTTTCAGGGCAAGACGATATGATCAATAGAGCAAGAATTTGAAATAATCCTAACCCATCGATCGAGGAGGGCACTGAGAACAAGGACTAGGTAGCATGATCAACCTTAGAATGATGATTCGAAAACCAACATACTAAGAATGAAATTATTATCCTTTAACTACAAAGCAACAGAGTTGCTAGCAGTATTGATTTCACACATCACAATTCATTTGTCGGTATTCCGGTTGCATCAACACGAGGCCGAGGAATGAACAGTGATGGCAAGAAGTATCACTGTACCAAGAGTTCATGGGATGGTGTGCAATTCCTATAACAATCTCGATATAAATATGGTAATACTCCAAGGTAGAACAGAACGAAAGCTAGATTAGCAATTTGATCTGCGGAGCACAACTTCTCTGACCCAATCCTGGATATGGAAGAGGTACTGGAGTTTGTTTCTCCTAGTCATTCTGCGATAGAATGGCTTGACGGACCACAAGAGTAATAGGCATCGATAAACGAACGCACGCATACTCTTGGCTATCAATTGATAGACGAGGGTCAGAATGCAACTAAAGAGAGACAACTCAAGGAACATATGATTTTCTGAGTTGTGGATGCATGGTTTAGCATGTCGAACGAATTCCACATGTTTCTTCCGGATAACCCATGCAGAAAAGTAGAACTGGCAGAGTCACAATATATAACGGAGAACTCATCAAGAATAATCCTGTTGTGATATTTCAGTTCAACGAGGAACTTCTGCCATAAGTAGTTCATGGTATTTGGAAGAAGAAGATACCACGGACTTCAAGGACTATCGCAAAGGTTACTAATATCCTAAAGGCACTAGCAATTACTATCAACATGAAGTAGGTAGAGTGAATCTCGGGTTCAGAACCCAGGAGTAGAATACCTACTACTAAGTAGCATCACGGGATGCTTCCGAGAATAAAGGCCAGAATCATCACACTGGGAACACAATCATGGCTAAATTACTAGATGATCCCCTAAGACACCCAGGGTCATAATAATATCTCCAACATATACGCCGAGGTAACAAAGTACCTCAACTCACCGATTAGTGTGGTTAATCTGGCCCAAAGGAACATCGGAACGGAAGGAAGGGATTTTGCAAATGCTTCAGACTATCTAGAAACCTGGGATGACTCGGACAGCATAACGGCTGTAAATGCTCAGAAAAGACTTGAGGCATTCACCAAAATGGTGGCATAACCACTCAGAAGCACAATATCAAGGTTTCGAGATCAACAATTTAACATACGGAAGTAATAGGAACTGAAACGAGGCTTAAGTCCAACAATCTTATAAGTCTACGGATTAGTAACACGTGATCCTAATAGAAAGAAGAGATAGCCTAGTTCTTAATCCCCGCAGGAAGATAAGATGACTCAGATCAGAAGGGCATGAGGTATAAGGAGTAAAAAGAGCCTTACGTTCCATCCCACAATCAATTCCCTTATATAACTAAAGAATTTCTAGACTCAACTTCGACCAGTTTGGCTTGGTAATCCTACAGGCAGTCAAGCTCTGATACCAACGCTGTCAGGACCCCGACTCAATGCCACATCGATCTAGCATGTAACACCTCATATCACTTTGCGGCCTCACGCACGGTATTCCCACGGGTGTCGCCTTACCTTTGCCCGGGACCGTTTGCGCCTTTTGGCACACGTATATGACAGTGTCGCTAGCATCCATATGATAAGGAGCCCGGGCTGACATGGCTAGTCGTAAACCCAAAGTGGCACAGACTTACAGGGACAGGCATCCATGACCCAGCATCGAACGTGTCGGTCATCAGCGAGTGAATCCAGGCTGTAGCACTGGGCTAGCAGGACTCCGGTGAACCGGGCTGTAGCGGGCTAACAGGACTCCGGTATTCATCGCGTGACATTTCCCCGAAGGGACAGACACAGGAACGAAGAAGGACACATGCCGGCCAGCCTAAGTGTTCCGGAGCAGTAGCAAGCTACCATGGCTCAGTGGAAACACTAGGAGACATTTCCCGGTAAGAGAGGCTACTAAAGATAAACAACTAGATGGTCAGATCCCACACATACCAAGCATTTCAATAACATACACACAATATGCTCGATATGTGCAAATACAACATGGCATCACAACATGACTCTATGACTCAAGTAATTTATTCAATAGGCTCCGAGGAGCGAGATATTACAAACATGGGTCTCATGACCCAACATTCAGAGCATACAAGTCAAAGCACAAGCGGAAGCTATCATGTCTGAGTACAGACAACTATAAATGAAAAAGGCTGAGAAGCCTGACTATCTATCAGATCCTGCCGAGGGCACAAGATCGTAGCTGAGGTATCAAGCTAAACGTCGAAGTCCACGCGGAAACTACTAGTGAGACCGAAGTCTCTCTGCAAAAACATAAAATAGGCAAACGTGAGTACAAATGTACCCAGCAAGACTTACATCAGAACTATCTACATATGCATCATTATCAACAAAGGGGTGGTGGGGTTTAACTGCAGCAAGCCAGCTTTGACTCGGTGGCTATCCTAAACTACGACTGCAAGTAACTCTTTTGAGGTGGCGCACACGAGTCCACATATTCACCATATCAATACACCACTATGGATCCGCTCCCGTCTCCCTACGAGAACGCCATCCATAGCACTCACGCTTATCTTGCGTATTTTAGAGTATCCACTTTCACTTGTCTATGAACTGATATAAGCAACCCAGAGGTCCTTTTCCGTGGACACGGCTATTCGAATAGATTAGGTTAACCCTGCAGGGGTGTACTTCTTCACACACGCTCTCACCACTTACCGCCGTTTACACGACATGTACTCGGCAACCTTCAAGCGGAAGCCCAACGTGGGTGTCGGCCACGGCCTACCTAAACACTCAAGTCTCTAGTCCAGGTTTATCGCCTATTCGGGTTCCATCCATGAGGAGATCCGGCCGGAGTTTCGCTCACAGCCCCAAACGATGTGTACAGGGTTCCGTGACACCAAACGGGCGCCCGGTTTACCCGGCCACGTGCCTACCGCATCACAGCCCACCCCTACGGTCAGCGCTGTCCACGGCCTCCAGCATACTACAAACACCAGAAACTACTTGCAACTCCTGGACAGAGGACAAGGGTGATCAAGAAGCCGAGAGGGTCCATTGGTTTCGGGCCCAATGCGTGGTAGTAGCTGAATCATGGATCACAAACACAGAACTCAGTTCCTGAGGACGGCTGCAATGAGACAACCCACCATGTACTCCTACATGGCCTCTCACCGCTACCTTTACCAAATCGTGTTCACACACTTAGCTCTCACACAGTAGGACATGTTCACACGCCTCTGATTCATCCCCGATGAATCAGACCTGACTCAACTCTAAGCAGTAGCAGGCATGACAAACAAACATGAATGAGTAGGCACATCAGGGCTCAAACAACTCCTACTCATGCTAGTGGGTTTCATCTATTTACTGTGGAATGACAGGTCATGCAGAGGATAAATGGGTTCAGCTACCGCAGCAAGTAACGATATGTCGTTGTTGTCCTAATGCAGTAAAAGAGAGCAGGAGCGAGAGAGTAGGATTGTATCGGAATGAACAAGGGGGTTTTGCTTGCCTGGCACTTCTGAAGATAACATTGGGTCTTCATCAGTGTCAACGATCACATCATCGGTATCACGTCTATCGAGAGGGGACAAATACCGGCAACACAGAAAGGAACACAATCAATGCAATGCACAACATGATGCATGATCATGACATGGCAAAATGAATGTGTTTTGGGCTAATGCAACTAGCAACAGATTAAATGAAGTTGGTTTGAATATAAAATTCAAATTCAAACTCCATATGTGATTATTCAAATGCCATTTATATGATTTGTGCTAAACAGCATCTATAAGTTGTTCTAACATGCATGAAAATGGTACAGATGGATTCCTTGAATTTTTCTGATAATTTTTCATATATAAATTATTTAATTTGGAGTTACGGTTAATTTTCTATGATTTATTGAAGTTTTAGGCATTTTCTGGAATTTCCTGAATATAATTAAATCCAGAAAATACTTTATGACATCAGCAGTGCGTCATGCTTGCATCAGCAAGTCAACAGGGCTGCCCCGGGTCAAACCTGACCAGGGGGTCCCATTAGTCAGCGTCACAGGTTAACAGGGGGGTTTATTTTAGTTTAATTAAGGATTAGGGCACTAGGGCCCACATGTCAGTGGCTCTGGGGTTAGATTAGGTGGTGATTAGCTTAGGCTAATCACCTGATAGCGGGGGCCCACCTGTCAGTGTCAGCAGAGGGGGTAGTTAAGATAAAATAATTAAACTAATTAACAGGGGGGGGCTGGCCCCACCTGTCATCGACCCAGAGAGGGGGGGGGTCCCGCCGTGGTCAACGTGGTCAGACCCACCGGCGGCTTGACGCCGGCGAGGCCAGACGCGGTGGTGCGCGTCGGAAACCAGCTACAGGGGCTCTTTTGGCGCGCAGGGAGCAACTACGGGGAGAGGGTGGAGTGGCGCATCCAACGGTGGTGGTGGCGGAGGCTGGGGTGGCCGGAGCTGCCGGCGGCGACCTCTTTTGCGGCTGCCGGAGCTCGGGTGTTCGCGGGACCGGCGCTGCGGTGTGCAAACAAGACGGTGGTCGCGCTAGTTTTACTCTACGGGACGCAACGAGTGCAACGGACGCAGGCGTGGGACCAAAAGGTCACCGGAGCTTCACCGGCGACGAGCCCGTGCGGCGGAGCGTCTCGGCTCCGGTAGAGGGGGCGGCTAGAGCTCGAAATCGAACTTGGGGTTAGGGGGAAACGGAGCAGGGACTCACGGGGATCGTGCAGGGAGGGTCAGCGAGCTCGGGGGCGCGCCGGAGTGGCCGAATTCGACGGAGAAGATCCTCGGCGGCCGGCGAGGGGGAAAACGTCGGGGGCGGCGTTCCGGGGCTCTTCTGGTCGCGTGAGACGACGAGGAGGACGAGGGAGGACTTGCGGAGCTCTGGGAGGCGTCGGGGAGGCGAGAGGGGGATGGTGGCCGCGGCGAACGGCGTCGGTGGCGACGGCTGTGTTCGGGTTCGGGCGAGAGAGAAAGAGCAGAGGGGCGGGGCCTCGAGGAAGAGTGAGAGGGGTCCGAGGGGGCTGCGTGGCGTCGCGGGAGGGAACCAGGGGAGGAGGAGGCAGCCAGGCAGGGAGGAGGTGGCCGGGGCGCGTGGCCGCGCGCGCCGGGCGCGTGCCCGCGTCCTTCTGGCGAGGGAAGAAGACGACAGGGGGGGTAGCGGTGGCGGGCTGGGCCAGCGGGAGGAGCTGGGCCGGGCAGGTAAGCAGGTAAGTGGCCCAGGTGGCCGTCTCCCTTTTTATTTTTGCTCTGTTTTATTTTTTAATCATTGTTTTCTATTTGTTTCAATCTGTTTTGATTTAGTTCAAACACTAAATCATTTTTGTTTCTTCCAATAATTTTTGCAGGGACTGAAAGTAATATTCTAGAGCCCCTCACAAAATATCAGAATTATTGAAGCATTAAAAATATATATAACATATATTTGCTCCAACTCAAATACAATATATATTAGTTCAAAGATCCAAAATGACATGGAAAAATGTGCATCATCTCTGGTTACTGTTTCCAGCATTTTTCCAAAGATGATGAACATTTTTGAAAGCCACTTGGATTGACTGAAAATATTTTAGGTGAACCTGGTGAATTCTTAAAATGCTAGGGTTTGGACAATCCCCATTTCAACTTTCTGTAAAAGTAAACATGATGCATCACCAAAGGCTAGTACTAGTGCAATGCCAGAAGCTAGGGATGTGACACCAATACCAAAAACAATGATTTTATTAGCACTCCGATTGCTCCTCCCGCCACTAGTGCAGAGTCTTGTGCTATTAATGCCGCTTTGCTGAATCTTGTTATCAAAGATCAATTTTCCGGTACTCCTAATGAGGATGTCGCGTCCCATCTTAATACATTCGTGGAATTATGCGATATGCAAAAGAAAAAAGATGTGGACAATGATATTGTGAAGTTGAAATTATTCCTGTTTTCTTTGCGAGATCGTGCAAAAATTTGGTTTTCTTCTTTGCCTTGCAATAGTATCGATTCTTGGGATAAGTGCAAAGATGCCTTTATTACTAAGTATTTTCCGCCCTCGAAAATTATTTCCCTTAGAACCCAGATCATGAATTTCAAGCAACTTGAACATGAGCATGTTGCATAATCTTGGGAAAGGATGAAATTAATGCTAAGGAATTGCCCAACTCTTGGGTTAAATCTTTGGATGATCATACAATTTTTTATGCAGGGTTCAATTTTGTTTCTCGAAATCTTTTGGACTCCACCGCAGGTGGTACTTTTATGGAAATTACTTTGGGTGAAGCCACCAAATTGCTTGATAATATTATGGCAAATTATTCACAATGGCATACCGAAAGAGCTCCTACTAGTAAAAAAGTTAATTCAGTTGAAGAAATTTCTTCTTTGAGTGAAAAAGTTGATGCTCTTATGAAATTGGTTGCTAATAAAAGTGCTCCTATTGATTTCAATGATGTTCCCTTGTCTACTTTGATTGAGCAAAATAGTGATGCCATAGATGTGAATTTTATCTCGCGAAACAATGTCAATAACAATGCTTATAGAGGTAATTTTAATCCTAGGCCTTTTCCTTGTAATTCCTTTAATAATTATGGTAATTCCTATGGTAATCCTTCTTATAATAATAATAATAGGAACACCTCTGATCTTTAGAATATATGTCAAAGAATTTATCAATACTCAAAAGTTTTGAATGCTACAATAGAAGAAAAGCTGAATAAGATTGAGGATATGCCTAGAAGTATTGATATAATTTCTCATGATGTAGAAAATCTCAAGATGAAATTTTTTGTGCCTACGGTTGAGGAAACAATTAAGGTTCTTTATGTTTCTGTGGATGAAAGTAAGAAAAGAATTGCTATGCTTAGAGATAGAAGAGAATTTCTAGAAAAAACTTTTCTAGTGATTGCTTTCACAAAAGTTACGTAGATCTTAAAATGATTGGTGTTTCTTCTATTGATTCTTTGTGTAGTAAAATTATGATTGATAATAAAGGGACTGGAGAAGAGTCAACTTTAGCTAGAAGGCATCCCGATAATTCGGAGGGTGAAAATCTTGTTGAGAAAATTGATAAAAGTGGGTTTGAAGAGGTCTAAACTTTAACTAGTGATGTGCCCACTCTTTTGGATTACAAAGACTTTAATTATGATAGTTGCTCTTTGATTGATTGTATTTCTTTGTTGCAATCCATGATAAACTCACCCCATGCTTATGAACAAAATAAGGCATTACTAAACATATTGTTGATTCTATTATGAAAGCTTTAGAAGAAAAGTTGGAATTGGAGGTTTCAGTTCCTAGAAAATTACATGATGAATGGGAACCTACTATCAAAGTCAAGATAAAAAATTATGAGTGTTTTTTCTTTTTTGCATTAAACATGGAGATTACAACGTAAACAGACGTGGAAACCATACAAGACCATCAGAAAGGTCGGTGACATGAAGCATTGCCAAAAGCACCCCAAAGTACTAAAATTTATACTCTAGCCCTTGGAGTCCTTCCTGCCTCGCCTAATCACTGCCCACCATCGGTCACTGGTGCCGCCGGAGCGCCACCGAAACAGATGAGAGCATCCACCATGCCCACATCTGAAAGTACACCTTCACAGACAAAGCTGCTTTTCAAGCCGATTAACCGGTTCACCGCGAACGACGAGACCAAGGACTTGGGTGCTAGTGTTTCCACAATTTCTAAATCTTTATGTGATGTGCTTGGTCTTACCGATATTGAAGAGTTTTCTCTAAATTTGCACTTGGCAGATTCTACTATTAAAAAACCTATTGGAAGAATTAATGATGTTCTTATTCTTGCAAATATGAATTATGTGCCCACAGATTTCGTTGTTCTTGATATTGATTGCAATCCGTCTTGTCCAATTATTCTTGGTAGACCGTTTTTACGTACTACTGGTGCTGTGATTGATATGAAAGAAGGCAATATTAAATTTCAATTTCCACTAAGGAAGGGTATGGAACACTTTCCTAGAACAAGAATTAAGCCACCATATGAGTCAATCATGAGGGCATCGTATGGATCTAGAAACAAAGATGACAATACCTAGATCCTTCGCATTATGCCTAGCTAGGGGCATAAAACGATAGCGCTCGTTGGGAGGCAATCCAACTTGTATCCTTTTGCTTTTTGGTTTTCTTTCCATTTTCAATAAAAATACCCAATTATTCCTCTGAATAGATGTGTTTTTGTGGTTTAAATTAGTGTTTGTTCCAAGCAAAGCCTTTGGGATGATTTGGGTGATAGTTGATTTGATCTTGTTGAAAAACAGAAACTTTTGAGCTCGGAAAACCAATTTTCATAAATCATATAAACGTGATTTTTCTCTGAATTTTTTACACAAGATTGATATACAAATTCCCTGCATTGTCCTAATTTTTTCAGAATTTTTGGAGTTACAGAAGTATACAAAGTTCTCTGATTACTACAGACTGTTCTGTTTTTGACAGATTCTGTTTTCATTGTGTTATGTGCTTGTTTTGATGATTCTATGGTTTCATTTGAAGAGTTTTTGCCATGGAAAATTTAAAATACAGTATATATAATACAATAACAAAATATGAATGAGTTTGCAACAGTACTTAAAGTAGTGATTTGCTTTCTTATACTAACAGATCTTACGAAGTTTTGTTGAGTTTTGTGTGATTGAAGTTTTCAAGTTTTGGGTGAGATCGCGATGGATGAAGGAATAAGGATTAGCAAAAGGCTAATCTTGGGGATGCCTGAGGCACCCCAAGATAATATTCAAGAAATATCAAGCAACTAAGCTTGGGGATGCCCCCGAGTGGCATCCCCTCTTTCTTCTAACAACCATCGGTATTTTACTTGAAATTATATTTTTATTCGTCACACATTATGAGTTTTTCTTGGAGCATCTTGTATGATATGAGTCTTTGTTTCTTTTCAATTTTTAATAAGCATCCTTGCTCTACACACCTATTTTGGAGAGCCAAATTATGCTATGCTTGCTCCTATGCTTCACTTATGTTTTTTAGAGCCTTGGAATTGCTCTAGTGCTTCACTTATATCTTTTTGAGCACGATGTGCTTTGTTATGTTTGAAGAAATTCTCTCATGCTTCACTTAGATTAATTTGAGAGAAACAAATATGATGCTCATGTTCTTCACTTATATTTGTTTGATCTTATTAAAAGCAACATATGAAACTAGTTCCAAAGTGATAGATATCCAAGGAGGATATAATAAAAACTTTCATGAAGATCATTGGATAAAATAAAATTGATTGTTTGTAATAGTTTTGAGATATGATGATAGTGATATGTGATCCATGTTGATGGGTAATTATGTCTTAGTAAGAATATTGATGTTAAGGTTTGTGATTCCCTATGCAAGAACAAAAGTCAATAGTCATGCAATGAAATTACATCCTACTTGCGTTGCATTATTCGGTGTTAGTTATGCTTAATGTTCCCTTATGATGGTTTTCGTTCCTTGATTGGTCGCTTCTCAGTCTCTTGCTAGCCTCCACCTTGTACTAAGTAGGAATACTACTTGTGCATCCAAATCCTAAAACCCAAGTTATGCTAACTGATTCCACCATACCTACCTAATATACGATATTTCCTTGCCATTCTAGGCAAATTGTATGTGCCAACTCTAAATTTCAAAATAAATTTCTCTTTTGTGTTCCCGTACCGCTCATGAAGCGGTGAGCGGTGGATAATATTTTTCATGCTAGATGTGTTATTATTAAGATGACTATTTATTCACTTGTCATTGCACGAGAGTATGGCGGTAATAGGGATTCCCAGTCCCGGAATGAAAAAGAAAAATTACTTTATGTTGTCATATAATAAATTCCTTGGAAAGTGTTGGTATGGAGGGCACCTGTGGATATGGTTAGCCATGGATTGTGAAAGTTTGGTGGAAAAAGGAATAAACTTTATTTTATGTTTGGGAACCGCCTATGATATATCTAGCATGGAAAGTGTTGGGAACTCTAAGTCGTTCTCGTTGACGAGAAAATCATGCCACCCAAAATAATTTTTATCTCTCAATTTTTTCTTTGATCTCTAGCACCTCTACAAATCCCTACTTCCCTCTATGAAGGGCCTATCTTTTACCTAATGCAATTTTTATTTTTTTGTGTCTCCATATTCTCCTATAAAGCACCAACTACGGAACACTCAAGTCATACTTAAGCATTGGATGTAGTTAATATTTGGATGTGTGTCATGAATGGATCAATGATTGAGCATGATGGGCTAGGGATAACTTGCTTTAGTATTGATATTTCGAAAGACATGGTTGTTTGTTGATGTGCTTGAGTATTAAAGTCCTCATGTAAAAACTAGACTATTGCTTTGAACCATATAAAAGTCCAATTTTCCATGCTATAAAGGAAAGAATATGTGATGAACATGCTAGGCAGCATTCCACGTCAAAAATTCTGTTTTTATCATTTACGTACTCGAGGACGAGCAGGAATTAAGCTTGGGGATGTTGATACGTCTCCAACATATCTATAATTTTTTATTGTTCAATGCTATTATATTATCATTCTTGGATGTTTTACAATCATTTTATACCATTTTTGGGGACTAACTATTGACATAGTGCCAAGTGCCAGTTGTTGTTTTCTGCTTGTTTTTTACATTGCAGAAAATCAATATCAAACGGAGTCCAAATGCAAACTTTTTGTGGATTTTTTTGGACCAGAAGACACCAGATGGGCCAGAGAAGCACCTCGGGGGGGGGGGGGGTGCCCCGAGGGGGCACAACCCACCAGGGAGGGCCTGGGCCCCCTATGCGTGCACAGGTGGGTTGTGACCACCTCGGTGGCCTCCCACACTGCCTCTTTGCTCTACAAATACCTCCTTGCTCCAGAAACCCTAGAGGAGTCGATGAAGTTTTATTCCAGCCACCGCAAGTTCCAGAACCACAAGATCCAATCTAGAGCCCTATTTCGGCACTCCGCCGGAGGGGAACATGATCATGGAGGGGTTCATCATCCTCATTGGTGCATGCCTGATGATGCATGAGTAGTTCAACACAGACCTACAGGTTCGTAGGTAGTAGCTAGATGGCTTTTTCTCTCTTTGTATCTCAATACAACTGTCTCTCGGAGATCTATTTGATGTAATTACTCATTATGGTGTGTTTGTTGTGATCCTATGAATTGTGAGTTTATGATCAGATTTGCCTTGATTTAATATCCAATCTTGATTGTTACAGCCTCGTATTTCTTCTCCAATATTTGGGTTTGTTTGGCCAACTTGATCTATTTATCTTGCAATGGGAAGAGGTGCTTTGTAATGGGTTCGATCTTGCGATGTCCTTTCCTAGTGACAGAAGGGGCAGAAAGGCATGCATATATCATTGCTATTAAGGATAAGAAGACGGGGTCTATTCCTACATGAATAGATCTTGTCTACATAATGTCATTGTTCTTATTGCATTACTCCATTTTTCCATGAACTTAATACACTAGATGCATGCTGGATAGCAGTCGGTGTGTGGAGTAATAGTAGTAGATGCAGGCAGGATTCGGTCTACTAATCTTGGACGTGATGCCTATATACATGACCATTGTCTTGGATATTCACAATTATTTGCTTTTCTATCAATTGCCCAACAGTAATTTGTTTACCCAGCGTTGCTATTTTCTCGAGAGAAGCCACTAGTGAAATCTACGACCCCGGGGGTCTATTTTCCTATCATATACTTTCAGATCCATATCGCCAATTGCTTTTTCTTTTATTTGCTTCTTTTATTTTCAGATCTATATTATCAAAAACCCCAAAATACATTGCTGCGTTTTATTTACTTTTATTTGCATCTATCAATCTACTACAATTTTATCCTATCCTTATGTCACTTTTTGGCACCGCTACCCGAAAGGGATTGACAACTCCTTTAACGCGTCGGGTTGCAAGTATTTGTTATTTGTGTGCAAGTACCATTTACGTAGTATTGCGTGGTTCTCCTACTGGTAGATATAAGATACCCCACTTCTTAGTAGGTTTAGGAAGTGGTTCAGGAAGAGTCCAATCATCATAATTTTTCAATATGTTATTCAATAATTCTTAAGCTTGTTCAACTATTCGTTCCTTGAAAAGACAACCAACACAACTATCTAGGAAATCCCTAGAAGCATCGGTTAGTCCATTATACAAGATATCAAGTATTTCATTTTTCTTAAGAGGATGATCAGGCAAAGCATTCAGCAATTGGAGAAGCCTCCCCCAAGCTTGTGGGAGACTCTCTTCTTCAATTTGCACAAAGTGAAATATTTCTTGTAAGGCAACTTGTTTCTTATGAGCAGGAAAATATTTTCAAATAAGTAGTAAATCATGTCCTAGGGACTACACACACAACTAGGAGAAAGAGTATTATACCAAATCTTAGCATCACCCTTTAATGTGAACAGAAATAACTTGAGAATATAATAATAGTGAATCTTTTCATCATGAGCAAATAGGGTGGCTATATCATTTAGTTTAGTGAGGTGTGCCACAACAGTTTTAGTTTCATAACCATGGAAAGGATCAGATTCACCAAAGTAATTAACTCTGGTTTGATGGATAATTCATAATCCTTATCATCAACAAAGATAGGTGAAATAGCAAACTTAGGATCACATTTCATTCTAGCATTCAAGGATTTCTCTTTTAGTTTGCATAATAATTTCTTGAGATCATCTCTATCATTGCAAGCAACAAAGTCTCTAGTTGTCTCCTCATCTATAACATAACCTTCTGGTATCTTAGGCAATTCATATCTAGGAGAGCTAGGTCTAATAGGTGTTTCAAGATTTTCAGTTTGAAGTATTTCATCAATTTCAATGATCTCATCAATTTCAGTAATTTCATTCTCTTTAGCTCTAGCAATTTGTTCATCAAGAAAATCACCTAGTGGCACATTATCATCAAGCAAGGTACTAGCAACATCATGATTAGCATTATCCATAGCATAAGTAGCTATCATCAATAACTTGTGACATATCGGAATTAATATCATGTGGTGGTGCATATGTCCCGCTCCCACCTACTCCCACCTGCTCCCGCTCCCACCTGCTCCCTCCCGCCGGCGGCCACTCCGGCCCTGGTGTCCACTCCCCTTGGCGTCGGCCGCCTCGACCGCGCCGCCCAGCCTATGTCCTTGGCCATGGCCTCGTCTCCCCCCTTCGCCGCTGTTGGACGCTCCCGTGAGGACAGATGGCTCGAGTCAAGCCCATCTTCCGCCGGGTCGCCGCCCACCTACCGCCAGATCCTCTGCCGCCCGCCTTCGCTGCCTCGGGCGCCCGCCCCTCCCCGTTCTCCTTCCCCTGCGTCGTCTCCGACGGCCCCGGCTCCGCCGCCTGCCCCGCGCCCACCTCGCCGCTCTGAGATTTTCCGGATGCCTGGGGAGGAGGTGGATGCGCGTGTGCCATGGCAGGTGGTGGCGAGCCGCAAACGGCCCCGGCCGCGCATGCAGGATAGCTGCCGACGCGGCCCAAACATGCGTCCCCGCCCAAGGCCGTCTTGGCTCCGCGAGGGGGACTGCCCTCGGTGCTTGGGTTCGGGCCATCCCCTCTCCGACTGCAGGAAGGACATTCGATGCCACCGTTATCGGTTCTTCAGCCACAAGGCCAAGTCTTGCTCCCTCCCCCGGACCGTCGCATCGTCCTCTGATGGATCGCCCCCTCCGCTCCCACACTGCGTCCCAGCTCCGGTCGCCGCGGATGGCCATCCCTCGTCCTGAGGAACCTTGGCCGCCACGCGCACCTCTTCAGGCCTGCTCACACCCACGTCGGGTGCTTCTGGGGCTGCCGCACCCGTGCTCTCCGGGTCTGCTCAGGGCGCCGGTTCGTCCATGGGTCGCGCGTCCCCCATGTCCTCCGAGTGGACCGGGCCGACGTTGTCTCTGGCCACCCTGCCGTCTCCTGCCACCTCGGCCCCCGCAGCCTCCTCGTCCCTCTTCGCCATCCTCGGTCGCCTCCTCTGTTGCCACGCCGCTCTCCTGGCACCCAGCGTTCTGCCCCGCGGCCACTGTGTGTTACCTCCCGCGCTCCCAGGAGGTCATCGAGGCGGAGCGCGTGCTGGAGAACGCGCTGCTCGTTATCGTGGCGGGATGCCGCTCAGGCATGTCGCGCGAGGAGGTTGCCGACGCCATTTGCTCCCAGTGCGACCTTGCCGCCGATGAGTTCTCCATTCATAGGCATGCTCCTGAAGACTTCTTCCTCTGCTTCTCCAATATGGAATCCCGTGCCCGTGTCGCCATGAGCCGTGTTCGCACCTCCCGGTTCAGGCTGCTCTTCCACCCTTGGGGCCGTGTGTCACGCCCAATATGCGACCCTATCCAAAAGGAACTCAAAGGTCCCACCAAGGATAGACCCGCATATTGAAACGCTTTTGCAAGGTGGATATCATTACATCAACATTACATACTAGATAGGGATACATACAAAAGGCATACAATGCCACACGAATACAACATCACAATACATCAGAGCACCATCCGACTACGGATGAAACACAAACAGAAACTCAAATGACATCCACCCTGCTAGCCCAGGCTGCCGACCTGGAACCTATCCCCTGATCGAAGAAGAAGCAGAATAAGAACTCCAAAACAAGCAAACATCGCTCTCGCGTCAAGATCATCACATATACTGTACCTGCAACTGTTGTTGTAGTAATCTGTGAGCCACGAGGACTCAGCAATCCCATTACCATGGGTATCAAGACTAGCACAGCTTAAATGGGAAATGAAGGGGTAAAGTGGTGAGGTTGCAGCAGCGGCTAAGCAAGTATGGTGGCTAACATACGCAAATGAGAGCGAGAAGAGAAGCAAAGGAACGGTCGTGAAGCTAGCAATGATCAAGAGGTGATCCTGAACTCCTACTTACGTCAAACATAACCCAAAACCGTGTTCACTTCCCGGACTCCGCCGAAAAGAGACCATCACAGGTACACACGCGGTTGATGCATTTTAATTCGGATCTGGTGTCAAGTTATCTACAACCGGACATTAACAAATTCCCATCTGCCACATAACCGCGGGCACGACTCTCGAAAGTTTATACCCTGCAGGGGTGTCCCAACTTAGCCCATGATAAGCTCTCACGATCTATGAAGGATATACCTTCTCCCAGGAAGACCCGATCTGTCTCGGAATCCCGGTTTACAAGACATTTCGACAATGGTAAAACAAGACCAGCAAAGCCGCCCGATGCGCCGACAATCCCGATAGGAGCTGCACATATCTCGTTCTCAGGGCAACACCGGATCAGACATCCTACGAGTAAAACCAGACCTCGAGTTTCCCCGAGGGGGCCCCGTAGTCTACTCGGTTCGGACCAGCACTTAGACAAGCACTGGCAGGGGGGGGCTAAAATAAAGATGACCCTCGGGTTGGCCTACCCAAGGGAAGGGTATAGGTGGTGGTGAGGCAAATGGTAAAACCAAGGTTGGGCCTTGCTGGAGGAGTTTTATTCAAAGCGAACTGTCAAGGGGGTCCCATAAATCACCCAACCGCGTAAGGAACGCAAAATCCGGGAACATAACACCGGTATGACGGAAACTAGGGCGGCAAGAGTGGAACAAAACACCAGGCATAAGGCCGAGCCTTCCACCCTTTACCAAGTACATAGATGCATTAATTAAATAAGAGATATTGTGATATCCCAACATAATCCTGTCCACCATGGAGCAATCTTCAACTTCACCTGCAACTAACAACGCTATAAGAGGGGCTGAGCAAAGAGGTAACATAGCCAAGCAACGATTTGCTGGGAAGGGTGAAAAGGTTAGAGGCTGACATGGCAAATTGGGAGCCTTGAAGAGCAAGCGATAGGTAGCGCAGCAAAGCGATAGAACGAAGCAACTAGCATAGCAATGATAGTAGTGAGATCCAGGGTAGCGATCGTCTTGCCTGAAATCCCGCTAGGAAGAAGAACGAGTCCATGAAGAAGACGGATGGGAGTAGTCGAACGAATCCTCACAATCGCAACATTACCGGAACTAACAAACAACATGGTAAATGCACATGCATAAACATGGCATGATGCACAAACAAGTATGATGCATGTACAGTCTAGTGAGGCATGGCATGGCAAAGCGCAACAAACAATACTACAAGTTAAGTGGAGCTTAATATGCAGCGAGTTGTATATTGACAAAACCCCACATTGACATATTTAGTTTTATTTCGTTTAAGCTACCAAACAATATAAAATGTTATTAAACATGGCAAGGGGTGAAGCATAATAAAACTACCTCGCTAGGCAAGTTTAAATGAGGCCGGAAACAACAAACAACAATTCCGGAAAATCCTCATGTCCATATTTTAGTTTTGGTACTGTTCTTCCCTAAAACATATTTTAATGTTGTTAAACAGCAAAATGAAGTACACCATGTTAATCTAGGCATTTTCCCACCCCATTTACACATAAAGTTTATTTAAAACCGAGCTATGGTTATTTAGTTATGAAATAAAACATTTTAGCATGGCATTTATGCAAATTAATGCAAACGGCAATTTTAAATATTTTAAACATGGATGAAAGCAGCAAATTATTAATCTACACAAAATTCTAAGCATTTTACATGTTTAAATCATTTTAATCCGATGCACGGTTCAAGAGTTATTAAATGCATGATGCTTAGGGGTTTTTCTGCAAAACTGCAGTCTCTGGAAATTAGCTAAATTCGCAGAACGAGAAAAAAACCACTATCGGGCCGAATCTGGAGGGGCTGGGGTTCTCACCATGGGCCATGGCCTAGGTCGGTGGAGAGGCTTGGGGCAGGCAGAGTTAGCTGGGCCAAGGCGAGGCCAGCCCAGGAGCGTGCGGTCGTGGGACTTGGCGCGGTCAACACGAGCGATGCTCGTCCTATCGCTAGAAGCAGAGGGCACAGCCGAGCGAGGCGGGCGCAGGTGGGACTCCGGCGAGCAGCAGGGTGAGGAGAGGTTGGCGCGGGAGCTCGGTGGCGTCCGGATCCAAGCGCGGGATGTCTTTGATCTGGGCAGGAGGCAGCTGCTCGAACTCGGAGGCTGCTGCAGTTTCCTGAAGAAAGACAGAGAGAGAGAGATTCAGAGAAGCAGAACGGGAAGGGGAAGAAGATAGAAGGCGAGGGCTACAGGCGCGCTGGCGACCTGCGGGTCGGGTGCTGGTTGCTGTCGGGGCTCGGGGCAGGGGAGGAGCACGACAAAGTGGAGACAGATGCGAGGTCGTGCAGCGGAGGCGCCCATGGCGGCGGAGCTCCATCCGGTGGCCATGGCAAGGCTCCTGTTCGTCCTGAAGAACAAGAGACGGTGATATGAGGTGGAGAAGAGGGTAAACAGAGGGAAAAGGAAGGAGAGGGCGACAGCGGTCCTGCTCGCGGACGAGCTCCGGCGAGGTACGGTTGTCGATGGTGGTGGCGCGAGGGGATGAGGCCGAGCGCTCCTGCTCGGGCCTCGAGCAGCTACACAATCCATTCGGGATCGAGGGAAGAAGTGCTTGCGCTGGTGGGGATCGGGCAAAGGAGGCATGGCCTCAGGCTCGAAGAGGGAGGAGGGCGAGGGGATCTGGAGGTTGTAGGTGCGAGCGATGGTTGGGGAGGGATGGATCCCGAGGGGGATTTTGGAGAGAGTGGCGGCGACGGACAGGGAATGGAGGATGGGACAGGATCCTTAGGTTCTAGGGTTTGCAAAATAGACTAGGGGTGGACTATATATATGGAAAGGAGGAGAGTTTGGATCCTCCGATAAAAATCGGACGGTCGAGAATAAAATGCTTCGGGAGTCCAAACAAATGAACGAAGATATTTTAGGGATGTTTGGGGTTGATCCGGACCCATCGGCGATGACTGTCCGGGTCGGGTTCGGGGGAGTTTCAGACACGCGCGCGAGGGGGGCTGCGAGCTGGCAAGAGAGATTAGGTGGTCGGACAAAAAGGAAACGAAAACACGGTTGGTCTCGGGGCGGTCAACAAAAGCAAGGGGGGACGCGACAACTATGAGCGGATGCAAGTTAAAAAAAACAATGATGGCAACGAGTGCTGATGCAATGCAAATGACGCGATGATGAAATGCATGACATGAACAAAATGCAAAACAAAGGACAATAACCCAACCACGAAGGAAAATACCATATCGCCTCTCTGAAAAAGGCAAGAGTTGGAGTTACGAATATGGAAAGTTGCATCCGGGGTGTTACAACACTCCACCACTACGAGAGGATCTCGTCCCGAGATCTAAGATGGCACCGGAGGGAAAAGAAAGAGGAAGATAAGAGGTAAAAGTAAGTTGCTTATTCGACCAATGAGTGAAACCACGAACCTTGAGAGGTTGAACAAATTGAAAGAAACAAAACAACAGAGATGACCAAGATTGCAAACAGTCCATTGGACAAGAGAAACAAGGAATATGATGAGAACCAAGAGCTTAGGGGACAAGGTAGACTTTGAAGCCACTCCGGTTAAAATTAGCTGGACAAGGATAAGAATAAAGAATTCAGGTAGCACTCCAATTGAAAAGAGATGCAAGACTTGATAAGATGAAAAGAACTTGAAGTGATGACACAACACTCCGGTTAAATGGATAAGCACGAAAAAACATGATCCTCACAATTCAAGATGATGAGTGAAAAGAGCAATATCACAATGCCCCCGGAAGAAAGAATAGAAGATAGATCATTGGAATAACAGAATGGAGAAGAAAATGATAACTTCTACCACAATTGAATTTGGGAAGCATCCTTCCAAGAAGGTTAGAATGGAGTTGTTGGAAAACCAACAACGAAAAGAATAAACTTGTAGTGGGCTTATGGAAACATCTCAACATTATGAGGTGACAAACGCCACTAACAAAGACCATTGATTTGAGTGAGAGCACCAAAGAGATGAAAAAAAAAAACTTCTTTCACCGCGAGAATAGGAGGAAACTTGGATTATTGATAGACACCACAATTAGCAACATTCCTTAGGGAAGGCTTTAGGTGAAATATGACACAAGATAACTCCAACGAAGAGATTGATGGATTTAAAATACCTCATTCTTTACAACATGTGAATCACAAAACATGAATGGAAATTATCAAGAATGACAATCACCATCTCAAAAGATAAGGTAGAAAGAATTGCACTTCGAAATGCAAGATGAAGAATACTTGAGCTCCACAAAACAAAAACATGTGTTGATCACCATGTTTATTTTAGAGTATAGCTTGACGGATCATAACTTCGGGAGAAAACTTGAAGAACAATTGAAGAATGAAGAGAATCCTTGATGAACCACCATGTAGAGCCTCCATGGAGAACTCCGGTAATAAAAGCAAAGGATGATAACAAAGAAAGAGAAGTTGAGAACACAAGGTGAAGCCTTGCGATGATTTAGATGGAGCTTCGCGACGAGATAATGCGGAAAACTTGGAACTCCGGAAAAAGAATAGATGAAACACTAGAACCGAGAATTACTTCATCATGAACAATCTCCGGATGAAAAGAATTGAATCACCTCAAGGAAATAAGAATAAGATTTATTGTATGCTTATCCTTCATCAAATTTAATTGATGACAAGCAACGGATTTGGCATACTACTTATTCCCATTGAAAAAAAGGATTAAGAGAGATATAGCGTAAACTTGAGAAGGTATTGATGGAACCACCGGTGGGATTTGGAAACAACGAATGAACTGATATGATAACAAAGGAAGTGAAATCTTGAACGAACCACCGTAAAAATTGGAAAAGAGAGTAGCAAGGGCACAATTCACCGGAAAGAATTAGAAGAACCCATATGATTGAGGGGATTTAGATGCAAAAGAATGGGAAGAACTTGAACTGATTAAAGAGCACTTGAATGCAGCGCCGGGATAATTGGATAACGGTAGCTGAAATGTGAGGACGAAGAATTCTTCTGGAATGATGGCCTCCGGTGAAAAGAAATGGAAAAACAACTCCTGACATACTCCGGATGGGTAAGAAAAAGGAATATCTGATAAATGGAATAATTCACGAGGATAATATGCAGCTAGAACCATGAAACTTCGAGAGAATGGACAAGATTTAGAGGAAAAACTCTTCTTCGCCAGTCTTCACATGCTGAGAATGATGACGAGAACCACCAAAATTGTTGAGGCACTTCAGAACAAAGAAGAATATAAATGATGAACAAACGATGAAAATATTTTTAAAGCGATCTTGGAGAAGACATCTGACTGATGAAAATTCATTCTTACGTCAAACTTGGAAAAGAATTTGGGAATAGCTCCGGAATAATTAGAAGAGTCAGGTAAGATCCTGGGAAAAGACCTGTCGGTTAGGGCCCACTCAAAAGAAAACACTGTTGAACAATTTTAAAGAGAGGTTGCACCGGTTGAATTAAATGGCTTGAATGAGATAACAACCTCGAAATATATTGAGCGGATTGAGAATGGAAACACAAGTCTTGTGAGATATCTTCAGCACTCTAGAACAAATGAATAGGAAGAAGTGAATGATTAAGAGGTGCATCGGCATGAGAAAGCATTAGAAACGAGGAAAAGAATATGATAAATATCGAAAGCTTGAATTGGATCCACCGGAGAAGAAATAACAATGAAGGATGATGAACTTGAAACTGTTGAGCATCTTTGTGGGAAATCACCGGATAAGAACATTGGAAGAAAAGAATCAAGAGACTTCCCACAAATAAAAGGATACATGTTTAAGAAATCTGAATCCTTGAAGAAAAAGGGTGGGTGGGCGGGAAAACAAAGTCAACTTGGGGACGGATGCAACAAACACCGTTGAGAAAACTTAGAATTGATCTCGCAAATATTGAAATGATCGGATCCACTTGAAGAGAAGCACGCCGGTTGGAAAAGAATTAACATGACGACCTCGATGATCAAGAAGGATTAGTATTCACATAGCAATATGAGAACACCATTTAGGAAAGGTATGGATTCAACATTTGACTTCGAAGCAACTTGAATACCACAAATAAAACAAAACAAAGGATTTGGCTTGTAGAATAAGCCGAAACAAATACATATGATAGAGATTTACCCAATCCCATATCATGCATCTGTCGGAAAGATATTCTATGAGCTACTTGAATTCCCACCTATAAAACTCCCGAAACTTTCTGGTTATGCAATCTGGTGTTGGGGATACAGGGGAAGCAATATATCTCACCCAAACTAACAATCCCTACATCCAGCTGTATCCATCCGTCAAGACATAACCAAGAAAACTCTGGAAATCGTGTACCTCAACCTTCGAAAAGCATCCGTTATACGAGCTATGGCAATACTCCTGAAATTCCCAGTACTGGCTGGCGTCGAGGTTATCTCACCAACAACTGCATAAAAGAGATTTTCGATGTCGGCAAAACTCAGGTATTCCAGAACTACAACGATAAAATTGTGACGGCAACACCTCGGAGATCAACTCCCCGGGTCACTACCACATAAAAGACAAGAGGCACCAAGAACAATGTTCTCGTCACAAAACCATCGGAACGATTCCAAGATACCCGCATGATCCTAAATTTTTTTAGTGAAATTTGAGGAGAGGAAAGTCAAAACATCTACGTCAGGAGACCTCACCAGAGCGACGAAGGGACTGAGGAGTAAAAAGAATCCTACTCTCCGATATATATAATCCTAAGACTCAAAACATTTTTGTTCTAGACTCAACAATGGCCAACAATCAAGGGGGCTCCTATGGTCAGAACCTGGCTCTGATACCAACTTGTCACGCCCAATATGCGACCCTATCCAAAAGGAACTCGAAGGTCCCACCAAGGATAGACTCGCATATTGAAACGCTTTTGCAAGGTGGATATCATTACATCAACATTACATAATAGATAGGGATACATACAAAAGGCATACAATGCCACACGAATACAACATCACAATACATCAAAGCACCATCCGACTACGGATGAAACACAAACAGAAACTCAAACGACATCCACCCTGCTAGCCCAGGCTGCCGACCTGGAACCTATCCCCTGATCAAAGAAGAAGCAGAATAAGAACTCCAAAACAAGCAAACATCACTCTCGCGTCAAGATCATCGCATAACCTGTACCTGCAACTGTTATTGTAGTAATCTGTGAGCCACGAGGACCCAGCAATCCCATTACCATGGGTATCAAGACTAGCTAAGCTTAAATGGGAAATGAAGGGGTAAAGTGGTGAGGTTGCAGCAGCGGCTAAGCAAGTATGGTGGCTAACATACGCAAATGAGAGCGAGAAGAGAAGCAAAGGAACGGTCGTGAAGCTAGCAATGATCAAGAGGTGATCCTGAACTCCTACTTACGTCAAACATAACCCAAAACCGTTTTCACTTCCTGGACTCCGCCGAAAAGAGACCATCACGGCTACACACGCGGTTGATGCGTTTTAATTTGGATCTGGTGTCAAGTTATCTACAACCGGACATTAATAAATTCCCATCTGCCACATAACCGCGGGCACGGCTCTCGAAAGTTTATACCCTGCAGGGGTGTCCCAACTTAGCCCATGATAAGCTCTCGCAATCAACGAAGGATATACCTTCTCCCAGGAAGACCCGATCAGTCTCGGAATCCCGGTTTACAAGACATTTCGACAATGGTAAAACAAGACCAGCAAAGCCGCCCGATGCACCGACAATCTCGATAGGAGCTGCACATATCTCGTTCTCATGGCAACACCTGATGAGACATCCTACGAGTAAAACCAGACCTCGAGTTTCCCCGAGGGGGCCCCGCAGTCTACTCGGTTTGGACCAGCACTTAGACAAGCACTGGCCCGGGGGGGGGGCTAAAATAAAGATGACCCTCGGGTTGGCCTACCCAAGGGAAGGGTATAGGTGGTGGTGAGGCAAATGGTAAAACCAAGGTTGGGCCTTGCTGGAGGAGTTTTATTCAAAGCGAACTGTCAAGGGGGTCCCATAAATCAGCCAACCGTGTAAGGAACCCAAAATCCGGGAACATAACACCGGTATGACGGAAACTAGGGCGGCAAGAGTGGAACAAAACACCAGGCATAAGGCCGTGCCTTCCACCCTTTACCAAGTATATAGATGCATTAATTAAATAAGAGATATTGTGATATCCCGACATAATCCTGTCCACCATGGAGCAATCTTCAACTTCACCTGCAACTAACAATGCTATAAGAGGGGCTGAGCAAAGCGGTAACATAGCCAAGCAACGGTTTGCTGGGAAGGGTGAAAAGGTTAGAGGCTGACATGGCAAATTGGGAGGCTTGAAGAGCAAGCGATAGAACGAAGCAACTAGCGTAGCAATGATAGTAGTGAGATCCAGGGTAGAGATCATCTTGCCTGAAATCCCGCTAGGAAGAAGAACGAGTCCATGAGGAAGACGGACGGGAGTAGTCGAACGAATCCTCACAATCGCAACATTACCGGAAATAAGAAGCAATACCAGAAACAAACAAACAACATGGTAAATGCACACGCATAAACATGGCATGATGCACAAACAAGTATGATGCATGTACAGTTTAATGAGGCATGGTATGGCAAAGCGCAACAAACAATACTACAAGTTAAGTGGAGCTCAATATGCAACGAGTTGCATATTGACAAAACCCCACATTGACATATTTAGTTTAATTTCGTTTAAGCTACTAAACAATATAAAATGTTATTAAACATGGCAAGGGGTGAAGCATAATAAAACTACCTTTCTAGGCAAGTTTAAATGAGGCCGGAAACAACAAACAACAATTCCGGAAAATCCTCATGTCCATATTTTAGTTTTGGTACTATTCTGCCCTAAAACATATTTTAATGTTGTTAAACAGCAAAATGAAGTACACCATGTTAATCTAGGCATTTTTCCACCCCATTTACATATAAAGTTTATTTAAAACCGAGCTACGGTTATTTAGTTATGAAATAAAACATTTTAGCATGGCATTTATGCAAATTAATGCAAACAGCAATTTTAAATATTTTAAATATGGATGAAAGCAGAAAATTATTAATCTACACAAAATTCTAACATTTTACATGTTTAAATCATTTTAATCCGATGCACAGTTCAAGAGTTATTAAATGCATGATGCTGAGGGGTTTTTCTGCAAAACTGCAGTCTCTGGAAATTAGCTAAATTCACAGATCGAGAAAAAAACAACTATCGGGCCGAATCTGGAGGGGCTGGGGTTCTCACCATGGGCCATGGCCCAGGTCGGTGGAGAGGCTTGGGGCAGGCAGAGTTAGCTGGGCCAAGGCGAGGCCAGCCCAGGCGTGTGCGGTCGTGGGACTTGGCGCGGTCAACACGAGCGATGCTCGTCCTGTCGCTAGAAGCAGAGGGCACAGCCGAGCAAGGCGGGCGCAGGTGGGACTCCGGCGAGCAGCAGGGTGAGGAGGGGTTGGCGCAGGAGCTCGGTGGCGTCTGGATCCAAGCGCGGGATGTCTTCCATTCGGGCAGGAGGCAGCTGCTCGAACTCGGAGGCTGCTACAGTTTCCTGAAGAAAGACAGAGAGAGAGATTCAGAGAAGCAGAACGGGAAGGGGAAGAAGAGAGAAGGCGAGGGCGACGGGCGTGCTGGCAACCTGCGGGTCGGGTGCTGGTTGTAGTCGGGGCTCGGGGCAGGGGAGGAGCACGGCGAAATCGAGACAGAGGCGAGGTCGGGTAGCGGAGGCGCCCATGGCGGTGGAGCTCCATCCGGTGGCCATGGCGAGGCTCCTGTTTGTCCTGAAGAACAAGAGATAGTGATATGAGGTGGAGAAGAGGGTAAACAGAGGGAAAAGGAAGGAGAGGAAGACGGCGGTCCTGCTCGCGGACGAGCTCTGGTGAGGTTCGGTTGTCGATGGTGGTGGCGCGAGGGGATGAGGCCGAGTTCTCCTGCTCGGGCCTCGAGCAGCTACACGATCCATTCGGGATCGAGGGAAGAAGTGGCTTGCGCTGGTGGGGATCGAGCAAAGGAGGCATGGCCTCGGGCTCGAAGAGGGAGGAGGGTGAGGGGATCTGGAGGTTGTAGGTGGCGAGCGATGGTTGGGGAGGGATGGATCCCGAGGGGGATTTTGGAGAGAGTGGCGACGAAGGACAGGGAATGGAGGATGGGACAGGATCCCTAGCTTCTAGGGTTTGCAAAATAGACTAGGGGTGGACTATATATATGGAAAGGAGGAGAGTTTGGATCATCCGATAAAAATCGGACAGTCGAGAATAAAATGCTTCGGGAGTCCAAACAAATGAACAAAGATATTTTAGGGATGTTTGGGGTTGATCCGGACCCATCGGCGATGATTGTCCGGGTCGGGTTCGGGGGAGTTTCAGACACGCGCGCATGGGGGGCTGCGAGCTGGCAAGAGAGGTTAGGTGGTCGGACAAAAATGAAATGAAAACACGGTTGGTCTCGGGGCGGTCAACAAAAGCAAGGGGGACGCGACAACTACGAGCGGATGCAAGTTAAAAAAAACAATGATGGCAACGAGTGCCGATGCAATGCAAATGATGCGATGATGAAATGCATGACATGAACAAAATGCAAAACAAACGACAATAACCCAACCACGAAGGAAAATATCATATCGCCTCTCCGGAAAAGTCAAGAGTTGGACTTACGAATATGGAAAGTTGCATCCGGGGTGTTACACCGTGAGGCCGGCTCTGAGCCCGTTAAGGCACTCTTCCTCGTGTCGCTTGAGATCTTCGGCATCCCTGATCACGCTTGGCATTGGGCGGCCGCCGAAACTCTGCTTGCCCCCTTCTGCAAGGTCGAGCATCTTGCCCCCGAGACCCGCTGCCTCGCCGACATGTCAGTCTTCCGTTTGAGTGCGTGGACGATCAACCCGGACACGATCCTGCGCTCCTCCAAGCTCCTCCTGCCAGGCGACGACGCTGTCGAGCTTGACGCTGACCCAGATCGCTCTGAGCGCCTCGCGCTTTGGCTCGCGCGTTTTCCCGTCCGGATCCATGTGGCGTCCTGCGTCGATTACCGCCGGCCGCCCCCGCCTCCGACTCCGCCTGCTTTCGATGATGATGGAGCGGCGCGAGACTCACCTCCACTGCCGCCGCGCTGGTCGCAGCACCATCAGTTCCCCCTGCTCGCTCTGGTGGCTCCCGGAGGCGCAGTGGCCGGGGCGGCCGCCGGCGTGGCCGTCGCCATGCGCACGTTCCTCCTCCGTGCCCGGGATGGGAGGGAATCTTGGGGCCCCACCCAGGTGCTTTTCCCCCCGCTGACCAGGTCTCCGCACGGCTATGATTGGGCGTCCGTTCTGAGTGGTCCAGTGGTGGGCCACGTGATGCGCCATCACCTGCGCTGGAGGCCAGCCCATCCGCCCCTGTGCAGACCGCTGGGTCCCAGGTGTCCTGTGAAGCGTGCAGTTCAAATGGACCAACCAGTGCAACTCCTCCCTGCCAAGACCCCACTGGGCCATCCCCCGCGAGCCCGGCCAGCCAACCAGGAGTCGACACCACCCCTCCTCCTGACGTTGGACCCTCGCTGTGTGTGCAGGTGGGTGCCTCGGACGGGCCCAGCCGAGACCCTACTCCTGTTGCTGATTCGACCGACGCGGGGCAGCCGTTGGCAGCCAATCCCTTGCCTCCCCTCCCCCTGTCCCCACGCGGTCCTGATCCCGAGCCGACATGGGCCCCACTTCGCTCGATCGCGGCCTCTCCTAGCGCGCCCTCCGCCCGCATGCACCATGCCGATCCCGAGCCTTTGGCGGGCCAATCATGCAGGGACTTGGTGTTGCATGCTGCTCCCAACGGGCCGGTCGATGACAGGTCGGCCCCACCGCCCATGCAGCCCATGCAAGCCGCGGACGTACCCGCGCCCGACGTCTCGGTCAGGGCGTCTTTGCTGCTTCCGGCGCCGAAGCCTCGCCGTCGTAGGAAGGAACTACCAGCCAACTTCAGTCCTCGCCGGAGTTTCCGCATCGCGTGCGCGGACCAAGGACTCAATTTTGAGATGAAGGCCAAGCGGTTTTTGCTTCACCGTCTCGGTCTCATCTCAAGCGACGATGCGCCAATCTCAGACAAGGTGCTCAGCAAATACGCCCTCCTCTTCGAGCAACCATTGGCGGTCGATGTGCTGCAGGCTTTCGCGGATTTCTTTGGGTGGCAACTGCCCAGCTCGCTGCCTCCTTCTCTGGGGCAGCTAATTGTAGCCTAAGGGGCTGCCTCCACGTCTTCACCAACGTGCTCCCTCCTTCCCTATGGATTGTAACCTAAATATTTTTTTGGAATGTCCATGGCCTTAACTCCCGCGCTAAGCGCTCCGCCGTCCGCAGCGTGATCTCCGCTGCCACACCTACCATTGTGTGTCTCCAAGAGACAAAACTTGCGCAAGTCTCCGACGCCATAGTTTTGGAAACGCTCGGTCCGTCCTTTGAGGACTTTTACTTCCTCCCCGCGGATGGCACACGCGGTGGCATCCTCCTTGCTTGGCAACGATCTACCATCTCCCTCTCCAATCCCCTCATCGGTGAGCATCATGTGACGGCCTTGGTCTCCTCCTTGGCCGGCGGCGGCCACTGGTGGCTCACCGGGGCGTATGGGCCTCAAGATGATGACGCCAAGCTTGAGTTCCTTGCCGAGCTGCACGACGTGCGTGAGTCCCATGTCGGCCCATGGCTTATCGATTGAGATTTCAACATGATCACCTCGCCCTCGTAGAAGAACAATTCTAACATCAACCGCCGCACGATGAGCAGATTTAGGCGCTTCATCACCGATGAGGAGCTTCGCGATCTCTATATGCACGGCCGACGATATACTTGGTCCAACGAGCGGGACGCCCCTACTCTGGTGCGTAACGACCGCATCCTTTGCACCTCCGGCTGGGAGATCGCCCACCCGCACTGCCTACTCCGCTGCCTCTCCTCCGCGGCCTCCGATCACTGCCCGCTCCTTGTTGACTGCGTGGTCCGCCCTCCGGGAGCACGACGTTTCCACTTTGAGAGATTTTGGCCGAAATTGGAGGATTTTCACCATGTGGTTGCGGAGGCTTGGGCCTCTACTCCACCAGATGCCGATCCATTTAGACGGATCGTGACACGTCTCAAGCCGACGACCAGGAGGCTTCATAGCTGGAGGGCTCGCTCGATCGGCAACGTGTCCTTTCAACTTTCGGTTTCCCGCGAGCTCATTGCGAGACTTGACGCTGCTCAAGATCTACGTCTGCTTTCCCCCCTCGAGACCTGGTTTGGCCGGAAGCTCAAGGCGTCCTACCTTGGCCTTGCATCCCTCGAGCGATCCATCGCTAGGTAGCGCGTGCAGCTCGCTTGGCTCCGGAGCGACGATGCCGTGGTCTCCTATCTCAAGGTGCATGCGGGCCATCGCAAGCAGAGAAATCTTATGACGAGCTTGCGCGTCGGCGCCCAGATCGTCACCGACCACGATGAGATGACCGAGGCCGCCTTCACCCACTTCTCTAAGGCCCTTGGCAGCACCTCCGATCGCGACATCACGCTTGATCTTCATGCCCTTCGGGTGCCGCAGTTCGATCTTCTGGCACTTGATGCGCCTTTCACCGAGGAGGAGATTTGGAACGCCGTCAAGAGCATGCCAATGGGAAAGGCGCCCGACCCCGATGGATTCACCGCCAAGTTCTTGGTTGCCTGCTGGGATACGATCAAGCCCGACTTTCTTGAGGCTTTCGGCAAGTTCCACGCCATGAATGGTCGTGGCCTTCAGAAGCTCAATGAGGCCCTTCTTCTGCTGCTGCCCAAGCGCACTGATGCGCACTCCCTCTTCGACTACCGACCCATCAGTCTCATTCACATCTTCGCCAAGCTGGTCGCGAAGCTTCTCTCTCTCCGTCTCGCTCCTCGGCTGAACACCATGGTCTCCACCAACCAGAGCGTGTTTATTGCGGGGCGATGCATCCATGACAACTTTCTGCTCATGCAGCAGATGACTCGTCTCCTGCACAACCTGAAGGCGCCATGCATGCTTCTCAAATTGGACATTGCTCGTGCGTTCGACAGTGTTTCTTGGCCATTCCTCCTGCAACTTCTGTAGCACCTAGAGTTTGGCCCATTTTGGCGTGAGTGGATTTCCATGCTTCTATCCACGGCTTCCACGAGGGTCCTCATCAATGGACACCCAGGGCCTCCGATCGATCATGCTGACGACCTTCGTTAGGGCGACCCAGTCTCGCCCATGCTCTTCACCTTGGTCATCGATGTGCTGAACTCCATGCTGCTACGTGCGGTTGACCTTGGCCTCTTTCATCACTTGACCAACCGTCACGCAGCTTCGAGCATATCCCTCTATGCCGATGATGTGGTCATCTTTTGCCACCCGGACTCTCACGGCCTCGCCATGGTTCGCAGGCTCCTCCACGTCTTCGGCCTCGCTTCTGGGCTGCGCACCAACTTTGACAAGTGCTCGGCCACTCCTATTCAATGCACCAACGATCACATTGTTGCTATAGCAGGGGAGTTGCAATGCCCCGTCACTCACTTTCCCATCACCTACCTCGGGCTGCCCCTCTCAGTCCGCAAGGCCTCTTCGATGAGCTTGGAGCCGATCATTGACAAGCTTCGGCGCAAGCTCTCCACATGGCGGTCATCTATGCTATCCAAGGGAGACCGCCTATCCCTTGTGCGCCACGTCCTTAGTGCCATCCCCACGCACTTCCTCATGGCCATCGCCTTCAGCAGCAATGCCATCAAGAAGGTGAACCCGATCATCTACGGAATCCTATGGGCTGGATCGGATAAGGCCAATGGGGGCCAGTGCCTTATCAACTGGCAACGTGTATGCCGGCCGATCTCCCTCGGTGGCCTTGGCATCCGTGACATCCAGCGTACGGGCATCTCTCTCCGCGTTCGCTGGCTATGGCTGCAACGTACCGATGCTACTCGCCCGTGGAGCCACCTTCACATCCCCCACGATGCGGACGTGAGTGCAATTTTCAGAGCCTCCACGACTTGGCAACTGGAAGCCGGAGATTCTTGCCGATTCTGGACCGACCATTGGATCTCTGGCAGGTCCGTGGCCGAGATTTCCCCCCTCGTTCTGGCTCTTGTCCCAAGGAGCATTCAGAAGGAGAGATGCGTGCGAGATGGGCTCCAGCAGCGCCCTTGGGTGCAAGATATCCGAGGTGCGCTCGGGCCGGCCGCCATGGTGCAATACGTCGAGCTATGGCGTTCGGTGAGACACATTGAGCTCTCCAGCGAGCCGGACACGCTACGCTGGCATTGGACCCCCTTTGCTACGTACACGGGAAGCTCCTGCTACAAGGCCCTATTCTTTGGAGCCTGTGAAGACCCTTTCTGGCGGCTCACTTGGCGGCCTTGGGCTCCTCTACGCATTAAATTCTTCTGTGGTTGACCATGCAAAACCATTGCTGGATCGCGGAGCGCCTGGCTCACCGCGGGTTGCCCCACAACATCGCCTGCGTCTTGTGTGACCAGGAGGATGAGACCATGCACCACCTTCTTACCGAATGCTCTTTCTCTCGCCAAGTTTGGCACGAGATCCTAGGCTGGGCACGGGTGCCAATTAGCCTCCCGGACCACGACACGCCATTTCAAGTGTGGTGGAAATCCTCTCTCGATCTCGCGCCCACTTCCATGCGCAAGGGCCTATCCTCCCTCATCATCCTCTCAGCCTGGTGGATCTGGAAGCAACGTAATGCTTGCATCTTTGACGGAGCGACGCCATCGATTACCTTCACCTCCGACACCATCAAGGACGAGGCGCGTCTATGGGCCAAGGCGGGCGCTACCGGACTGCAAAACATTATCCCCGGCGCGTAGTCTCTAGTTTCTAGCCATGAGGCTGAGCATACCCCTATCTGTTGTGCTCCTTTGCTTGTTCACCATGCCTAGTGCGCACATGGCCTTGTAAGCGTTGTAATCCCAAGCTTGTACTCTCCTTCTATCAATACAAAGATACGCAACTTGCGTATTTGCGAAAAAGGTGGTGTTGCAAGTTTACTCAAAATAGAAGGTGAATCAACTGCAGAGCTAGATGGCAGTTCCTTACCTCCCCTCATCTTAGAGGGAAATATCTTAGTCTTGGTATCCTTCAAATTCTTCATAGTGATAAATTGATAATAATCCCAAGTGACTCAACAAATATAGCTATGGTCCCCAGCAACGGTGCCAGAAAAAGGTCTTGATAACCCACAAGTATAGGGGACCGCAACCGTTTTCGAGGGTAGAGTATTTGACCCAAATTTATTGATTCGACACAAGGGGAGCCAAGGAATATTTGCAAGTATTAGCAGCTGAGTTGTCAATTCAACAACACCTGGAGATTAATTATCTGCAGCAAACTGATTAGTAGCAAAGTAATATGATAGTTTTGATAGTAGTAGCAATAGCAATAGTAATAGTAAAAGTGATAACACTGATTTTGTAGCAAGTGTAACGGTAACAACAGCAGTAGTAACTTAGCAAGATCAATATGTGGAAAATTGTAGGCACTGGATCGGTGGATTCATTGGATGATATTCATCATATAACAGTCATAACCTAGAGTGATACGGCACTATCTCCAGTTCATAAATATAATGTAGGCATGTATTCCGTAAATTGTCATACATGCTTATGAACAGAACTTGCATGCCATCTTTTGTCCTACCCTCCCATGGTAGTGGGGTCCACATGGAAACTAAGGGATATTAAGGCTTCCTTTTAATAGAGAACTGGAATAAAGCATTACCACATAGTGAGTACAAGAACTCCTCAAACTACGGTCATCACCAAAAAGTATCCCTAATACTGTCAATCCGGGGTTTATGGATCATAACACGTAATAGGTGACTATAACTTGCAAGATTGGATCTAGAACATAGATATAATGGTAATAACATAAACGGTTCAGATCTGAAATCATGGCACCTGGGCCCAAAGTGACAAGCATTAAGCATGGCAAAGTCATAGCAACATCAATCTCAGAACATAATGGATACTAGGGATCAAACCCTAAGAAAACTAACTCGATTAAATGATGAATCTCATCCAAATCCTCACCGACCAACGAGCCTACGAAGGAATTACTAACTCCCGGTGGGGAGCATCATGGAATTGGCGATGGAGAAGGGTTGGTGATGACGATGATCAAAGATCCCCCTCTCCGGAGCCCCAAACAGACTCCAGATTTGGCCTCCCGATGAAGAACAGGAGGTGGCGGCGGCTGTCGGTGTCAAAACCGGTGGATCTCGGGTAGGGGGGTCCCTATCTGTGTGTCTTAGGCTGATGGTAACGAGAAGCAAGGGACACAATGTTTACTCAGGTTCGGGCCCTCTCGATGGAGGTAAAACCCTACTTCCTGCTTGATTAATATTGAAGATATGAGTAGTACAAGAGTAGATCTACCACGAGATCGTAGAGACTAAACCCTAGGAGCTAGCCTATGATGGTATGATTGTAAAATGTGATCTGCCCTCCAAGGACCATCCTCTCCGGTTTATATAGACACCGGAGAGAGCTAGGGTTTACACGGAGTCGGTTACAAGGAAGGAAATACATTATCCGGATCGCCAAGCTTGTCTTCCACACAAAGGAGAGTCCCATCCGTACACGGACCGGAGTCTTGAGTCTTGTATCTTCATGCTTCAATAGTCTGGACGATGTATGTAGTCCGGCTGTCCGGATACCCCCTAATCCAGGACTCCCTCAGTAGCCCCTAAACCAGGCTTCAATGACGGTGAGTCCGGTGCACAGTCTTGTCTTCAGCATTGCAAGGCAGGTTCCATCTCTGAATACTCCAATGTATTTGCTATGATGAATAGTGTCCGGCTCTGCAAGATGATCTTCACATGCCATTGTAGGGAACATAGCACGAATCCGTTCTGCTGGCAATCTTTGTACGTCGTGTCTTTGCATCATGGCCTGGTCCAACACGAACCGGCGTTTCTTGCCCCACTTCGACTCGTGTTGCGAGGCGGTTTTATTGGCACGTTCTACCAAAGCAGAGATCGTGCTCCTCTTATTACGGGATCTTCCATCAATATGGGCGTGTGTGACCCCACGACGACCGTTGGTATGACTCCGTGTATTTTTGGATAAGTCTCAAGCGGTCATGCTGAGGACTTTTGATATTCATCCCCTTTATAAAGGGGTCGAGGCCTACGCCTCTTTTCTACCTCCCTTACTCCTTCTCGCACCTCGAGTTCTAACACCCAAGACCCAAGCTCCAACACCCCAGATCCTCCAATATGTCCGGATCCAACGCGAAAGGCCGGTGGGTGGCCTCCTCGATCCAAGAGGAGGACATTACGAAGCTTAGGGAGGTCGGATACCTGACCGCCGATATCCAACACAGGCTTCCTGCTCCAGGGAAAGTTATCCCTATGCCAGAGCCCAATGAGAGCATTGTGTTCGTCCCTCACTTCCTCCGAGGCCTGGGCCTCACCCTCGACACCTTTGTGAGGGGGCTCATGTTCTACTATGGGTTGGATTTTCATGATCTGGCTCCAGACGCTATCCTCCATATCTCGTCGTTCATTATTGTGTGCGAGGTTTTTCTCCACGTCACCCCACACTTCGGCTTATGGCTCAAGACCTTCAATGTGAAGCCGAAGATGATCGAGGGGTGACATGCGGAGTGCGGAGGTGCCATAATAAGCAGGAATGCCGATGCCCCATGGCCAGAGGGTTCTTTCCCGGAAGTATCCGATGTATGGCAACGGAGGTGGTTTTATGTTACGGCTCCCAGAGGAACAAAGTGGGTAGCCGCCCCCGAGTTCCGCTCGGGCCCTCCATCACAGTTGGCGTATTGGACCGATGTAGGACGGAATTGGGGGCCCGTTGGTGATTTACCAGTACTGCAGAATGGCATCTGGGAGCTTATTGAGAGGGACATAAATCTTGTCAGCATAATTCAAGTGATGTTAATCCGACGGATGTTGCCGTGCAAACATCGGCCTCTCCGGATGTGGGAGTTTAATCCGGAGGGTCCGCGGACTATTAAGCATTTCTTCAGCCTGAAGCTCGAAGGGATGTGTAAATTATTCTTCGGACCACAAGTAAAGTGTCCGGACACCACCGAGGATGCGGGCCTAAGCTGCAATCGCCTAGATGCCCAAGTAAGTAACCTTAAAGCCAGACACTTCGTTTATATTTATCATAACCATTATTCTGAAAACCCTCCATGGCCAGGAATGGCTCACCAAGGTGGAGAGAATCAGATGTCCGGCGCCACTTCCTGAAGGCTCGCCTGGTCCAACTGTTGCAAAGATGCTCGGCCGGGTGCTCAGCAAAATCCCCTCAGGGAAAGGCGAAGGAAAGGGCAGTGAAGCCGAACTTCACACACTACGCATCCAAACCGGGGGAATCGCTACCTCCCCTAAGGAGGATAGTCGGGAAGGGGAGGCTAAAGCCTCCTCCCCGCGCGGGAGGAAGAGGGCCGCCTCCAAAGACTTGGAGGTGGAGATGCCCAAGCAAGGGAAGAAGGTATCCCCAGGGGGCTCTGCCGCCACGGGCATCCTCACCGCGTCGTGCCCACCAACGGGCCAGCCCTCCACCGAGCTATAAGTTAATCGTTAATTTGAAGGTACGGTGTTTCTTCGAGATCCATAACCGGGACTTCATCTTTTGCAGTCCGGCGCACAGCTCTTCTCAACAGAGTTCGTCTTCGGGGGATCTTACTCCGGAGATGATGGAGAGTGAGACCCCACCCACCTCTCCGCCTCATGACGCGGGCGACATTGAGGTGTCATCATGGAGGAGTCCGGATCTGCCGAAGCCGGAAGGTAACACATCAGTCACCCTGAGCCCGGAGCGTTTGGCTCCCACGGGTGGCGATGGGAAGGGTCCGGCACAGTTCTATGTCCGGCCAGACATACCGACAGGCCTTCTGGAGCGAGCCACGCTCTCGGAGGAGCACCGCTCATTAATGAACACGATGCTCACGAAGATTTCATCCGCTACGAGCGATTTGAATGAGGCATTTACAAGCCTGCTCAAAGGCTTTGAGGTATATAGTGAAAAATGCACTATTTTTTGTTTGTGAAGCATGCGCTAGGTGTGCTCCCTATGGATAGTAGCCCCTGAGACTCTAGTTGCCTGCCATAGGCGGCAAACGGGGGATCACATAGTAATGGCCGCGCCGTATATGTGCGCAGGTATCTAAGGATCCAGCAGCCGACCAGTCTGTTGAAGTTGCCGAACTAAGGAGGCAGATCGGATCTATCGATGTCGATATCACGCTGGTGAACAAATGGCTAGAAGAGTCACAGGGTATGTGCTCTGCTTCCTTTATTATGTTGTATAAGAAAATGCGAGAGGGGCATAATATTAATGCAATGTGTTTGTACTGCAGATGGTGCTGCTGCCGTGGAGGCCCTGAGGGTGGAACTTGCTCAGGTCAAGGAACAAGCTCGGGCGAGCAATGCGGCTGCCCTAAAGGCGGCCGAAGAATTGAGAGCCGAACAGGTTGCTCATCGCCGAAGCGAGGAAAAGATAGCTGAAATGGCTGGGGAGTTGAAAAATGCCGCCGACCGGTATGTACTCCTCGAAAATGAGAATAAGGCTTGTTTGGCCGAGCTGGACAAGGCACTTAATGCCGCCAAAGAGATGCAGACCGAGATCCGGGGTATGTGGGAGGAGCTCCAACAGGCTGACAAAATCGTGGCTGGGGGCTCCTACTTACTGCGGACGAAGTTTTTGGATCCGAAGTATGCTCCCCTGATAGGGCGCTGGAGTCCTGCAGACGCATATGCGGACTTGGCGAATAGTACAGCTGGCGCTGTCAAGTTCTTCGAGGGTCAAGGTGATAAGGAAGTGGAGAAGCTTTTCTGGTCGCAATTCAATGCTCCCACTCGCCCGCTGCCTCTAAATGAGAAGGTGGCTGCTGTGGTGGAGCTTCACAGGCTGTTCGGGCTTGCAATGCAGATAGTTACTTTAGTTTGGTGCAGCAATTCCTTGGGGTCGTGTCTCGGTTTGACGCCATGAAGAGGTCGACGTGCATAGAGGGTGCACGAATGGCTCTTGCCCGCGTTAAAGCCTATTGGACGGATATGGAGGCCACCATTATAGCGACCCATGATCCGGCGGGAGGCCAATATCCGGCCGAGCACTACTTGGCGCAGGTCACAGAAGGTGCCCGCCTAATAGAGGGGCAGTGCTCGAAGAATGTCTTGTTCGAGTGATAAGTCGAATCATTGTAAAAATAATGTTTATTTTGGTTATGAGGCTATATTTATACTTTTTGCCCGGAAGTATGATTGTGCCCCCTTTGCGCCTGTTTTTTATATAAATATGAGTAATCCGAAAGTTAGCAGTCGTTGGCTTCAGCCCCCACGCATACAATGCGGGGGTGTTCGCGAAAGATATGCTTAATCACACTTGATCCAACGTCTTGGTCCATTAAGGAGGTGATCGCATGTCGAACTAGGCAACCAGACTATATAGCTGTAACACTTTCGCTTAGCCATGGGGGTCTAACGGTGGGGCTACTATGTAGCACCTGGTACCTTCACGTGAATTTGAATACGGGCGCGTATGTACATGGCCGAGAAACAGCCCTTCATTAATGCGGAGGAATCCTAAAGATTCTGGTGAGTCTTCGAGTGGTTGAACAGTCTCTCGCTGTATCATGACAGTCAGTTTTCGCCTTTCTCTACCGAGGTGCTCATCCGAAATAACCAGGGCACAATCGCAGTAGTTCTCCTTTGGCCGCCTTGGCCGATAATAACGGAACGCAAGGCGGCAAACCCAGGAGCCGGGCAAACCCAACATTTGACCAAAGACATGATTCGGAGCTGATGCATATAAGGCCAAACTCGTGACGCCGAACACTCCCGAAGGTATTCAGTCTTTGTAAAAGAAAACAGGGTGACGAAAGCCTATTATAAACCCTGAATTTCCAGGTACGTGCGCTTAATCTGTCGTGGCGAAATGCCAATAATGACAGTATCCTCTATGGGTATGGAACCCATGGGATGCTTAAACAACAAGAGGCAGTAGAAAAGGTTTAAACAGGGGCTTAATCTAAAAAGAAACCTATTGAACGGGGCCCTACTCCACGTCTGCGCCTTTGTCTCCGTTGTGCCGTATCCTGGAAAGGTATCGCGCGAATGTTGTCTGTGGAAAAAAAAGAAAACTCGTAGGAGAGTACAACGTAAGTATGCGATGGATAATAAAAGTGTAAGATGTTGGCCTGCCGGTAAGGTTGAGCCAAGTGTGGGGCTACATTAAGTGTTTATAGCCCCTGGTGTCCGCTATGGGATTACATATACGGTGCCCTGGTTCAGTTTTATCCGGGCTACCGGACTCGTCTAACCGTGTCTATGGTCGTAATGACCAGTTATGTTTTTTGATATTGGAGGCCGCTTATAGTCCGGCCGCCAGGGTCGTCGTGTGTTCCTATGCGCGTGAAGAGCGCTCTATGATTCCGCTAACGGTGATGACGCCACGTGGACCAGGCATCTTGAGTGTAAGGTAGCCATAGTGCGGCAATGCGTTGACGCGGGCGAAGGCCGTTGTTCCAAGCAATGCGTGATAGCCGCTTTGGAAGGGTGCGATGGTGAAGAGTAGTTCTTCGCTTCTGGAGTTGCCTGGGGAGCCGAATGTTACTTCCAGCACGATGGAGCCCCTGCCATAGGCTTCAATGCCTGGTATCACCCCTTCAAAGGTGGTGTTGCTTTGGCTAATTTTGGATGGGTTTATCCCCATTCTGCGGATAGTGTCCTCGTATATTAAATTGAGACTACTGCCGCCGTCCATGAGGACACGGGTGAGACAGTATCCGTCGATTATTGGGTCAAGCACCAAGGCCTCTGGTCCTCCACGCCGAACACTAGTTCGTCCGTCCATGTGACTGAAAGTGATCGGATGAGACATCCAGTAGTCAGATGTGGGTACGATGGGCTCTACATCGTGCACGTCTCTGAGCGCGCGTTCGTGCCTTCTCGTGAATGTGTGAGTTGCGTGGATCATGTTTACTGTTTTAACCTCTGGCGGGAATTTTTTCTGTCCCCCAGTGTTCGGCTGGTGAGGTTCATCCTCGTCTTCGCTTGGTGTGTCCCTCCTCTTGTGTTCGGCATTTAATTTGCCGGCCTGCTTGAAGACCCAGCATTCTCTATGCGTGTGGTTAGCAGGTTTCTCGGGGGTGCCATGAATTTGGCATAGTCTATCCAGGACTCTATTCAGACCGGACGATCCCTCTTTACTGCCTTTAAATGGCTTCTTTTGCAGATCAGGTCGAGAGCCCTTGAATCCGGCATTGACCGTTGTGTTGTCCGGGCTTTCTTCCTTGTTTTGGCGTTCGTGTTTATTATGCCGTGGCTTCCCGTTGCCATCCCTTATTTCGGATGTGTTGGGGTCGCTGGTGCCTTTACGGGCTAACCAGCTATCTTCACCCACGCAAAAGCAGGTCATAAGGCCTGTTAGGGCTGCCATTGTCCTTGGTTTTTATTGGCCGAGGTGCCAGGTGAGCCACTCGTCGCGGATACTATGTTTGAATGCTGCTAAGGCTTCGGCGTCCGGACAATCGACAATTTGATTCTTCTTAGTGAGGAATCTGTTCCAAAGCTTGCGGGCGGACTCTCCAGGCTGTTGGATTATGTGACTCAGATCGTCTGCATCCGGAGGCCGGACATAAGTCCCTTGAAAGTTGGCCCTGAAAGCATCCTCGAGTTCCTCCGAACTCCCGATTTAATTTTCGGGGAGGCTTTTCAACCAGTGTCGAGCTGGTCCCTTCAGCTTGAGGGGAAGGTATTTGATGGCGTGGAGGTCATCCCCACGAGCCATGTGAATATGCAGGATAAAATCCTCGATCCAGACCCCTGGGTCTGTCATTCTGTCGTATGCCTCTATGTTCACAGGTTTAAAGCCTTGTGGGAATTCATGGTCCAGTACTTCTTCGGTGAAGCACAAGGGGTGAGCAGCCCCTCTGTATCTGGGTGCGCTGTGGCATGCAGTCGATTATTGTTGTGTCCGGTGTTTATTCCGAACTGGTATTTGGCTTGTATGAGCGTTTGGGTGACCATAGTCCCTCGCCGGGGTGTGTCCTTTAGATCCGTAGATGGACCTGGCTGCACCGGCTTTCTTATTAAGATGCTCATGTAGATCGTGCGCAGCGTCAGTAGCCGCTCTGTTGTGGTTGTGAAGCGGTACGTCTAGTCTCCTAGTCGTATTATTCTTTGGTGGAACGGCCTCGTCGTCGAATTCTGGCTGTAGTTTGTGTTTTGGATAGCTTTTTGTATGGCGATCGTCGCCATATCTTTCTTCAGTGTCTAGCACTTTATGCCATCTGCGACTGAGTGTTTCCTGTGTGGCTTTGAGCCGTTGCTTCTGCTTTTTTAGACTTCTCGCTGTGGCCATAAGCTTTCGGTGGAGGTTGTCTCGTTCCACGCGTTCTTCCGGAATGATGAATGCATCGTCGTCTGGACTGTGTTCCTGTCCTGGGGCGGTTTCATGAGCTCGTCCCTCCGGTTCATTGTGATCGGGTATTTGCTCCGAACACGGTTTGGCATGACCTGGCTCGTCCTGCTCCATCGCTGGGTCCATGTGGTCGTTATTGCCTTCGGGGTTTAATGGTATGTCAATCCTTCTTGCGCTTTTGTCGCTATTTTTACCGTTGCTGGACTTTGAGCGGAGTCTGCACCGCCGCTTTGGCTTTTGCCCGAGTGTTTTATCTTCCGGATTATCGCCGTTGTCCTTCTTGGGCGTATCCACCATGTATATATCGTGTGACGAGGTAGTAGTCCCGCGCCCCAGAGATTCTGAAGCTTCTCTTGCATCGTCGTCCATACCGTTGATGTCTTCGGAGTCGAAGTCAAGAACGTCGGTTAAATCATTGATCGTGGCAATGAAGTGGGTGGTGGGTGGGCAGCGAATTCCTTCGCCGCCTACTTCCCACTCAAGCCGTACATAGTTCGGCCCAGAGCCTCCTGACAAAGAGAGAGACTTTAATGAGTTTAGCATGTCACCAAAGGGCGAGTGCTGGAAGATGTCCGCGGCGGTAAACTCCATTACCGGAGCCCAACCTGGCTCGGCTGGCTCGAGGGTGTACGGACCGGGACCAACAACCGGATACGAGTCCGGAGGCCCGGGGTTACAGGCCTCCACAGAGGTGAGGCATGTGTTTGGCTCTGACGCTGATGAGTATGCGGCCTGCGGGGCGGGGTCCACCCCTCCGTCCTTAAGCAATGCGACCTGCTCCGGATTTAGATCCGGGGCTACTGCAGGGGTGATATCCCGCACATAGTTCGACAGCAGGTTTAGGCCGTGCTCATCGTGACTGTCCGACGCTTCTGGCACAGGCCCAAATCTGTCGAAGATCAAGTCTCCGCGAATATCCGCCGTGTAGTTCAAGTTTCTGAACCTGACCTGGTGGCCAGGGGCGTAGCTGTCGATCTGCTCCAGATGACCAAGCGAATTGGCCCGCAGTGCGAAGCCGCCGAACACAAAGATTTGTCCCGGGAGAAAAGTCTCGCCCTAGACCGTGTTGTTGGCGATTGAAGATGCCATCAAGCCTCGATGCGACGACACAGGGGAACTCTCAATGAAAGCGCCAATGTCGGTGTCAAAATCGGTGGATCTTGGGTAGGGGGTCCCGATTTGTGTGTCTTAGGCTGATGGTAACAGGAAGCAAGGGATACAACGTTTACCCAAGTTCGGGCCCTCTCGATGGAGGTAAAACCCTACTTCCTGCTTGATTAATATTGAAGATATGAGTAGTACAAGAGTAGATCTACCACGAGATCGTAGAGGCTAAACCCTAGGAGCTAGCCTATGATGGTATGATTGTAAAATGTGATCTGCCCTCCAAGGACCATCCTCTCCGGTTTATATAGACATCGGAGAGAGCTAGGGTTTACACTAAGTCGGTTACAAGGAAGGAAATACAATATCCGGATCGCCAAGCTTGTCTTCCACGCAAAGGAGAGTCCCATCCGAACACAGGCCGGAGTCTTGAGTCTTGTATCTTCACGCTTCAATAGTCCGGACGATGTATGTAGTCCAGCTGTCCGGATACCCCCTAATCCAGGACTCCCTCAGCGGCAGGCGATAATTCTTTTTCCCTGATTTTCACCGAAAATATGATTTTATAGAGTTGGAATCAGGGTCTGCGAGGCCACCAGGTGGGCACAACCCACTGATACGTCCATTTTGCATCATGCTTTTATATTGATATTTATTGCATTATGGGCTGTTATTACATATTTTGGTACAATACTTATGCCTTTTCTCTCTTATTTTACAAGGTTTACATGAAAGAGGGAGAATGCCGACAGTTGAAATTCTGGACTGGAAAAGGAGAAAATCTGAGAGACCTATTCTGCGCAACTCCAAAAGTCCTAAAAATATTACAAAGAATTATTTTGGAATATATAAAGAATATTGGGCGAAGAAAATACCCGAGGGGACCCACCAGGAGGCCACAAGCCTGGGGGCGCGCCCCTGTGGCTTGTGGCCCCCTAACAGGCCTCAGGTGCCCATCTTCTGCTATATGATGTCCTTTGACCTGAAAAAAATCAGAAGAAAGCTTTCAGGATGAAGCGCCACCATCTCAAGGCGAACCTGGGAAGAAGAAATCTAGGGCTCCGCTGGAGCTGTTCTGCCGGGGAAACTTCCCTCCCGTAGTGGGAAATCATCGTCATCATCATCACCAACGATCCTCTCATCGATAGGGGGTAAATCTCCATAAACATCTTCACCAGCACCATCTCCTCTCAAAACCTAGTTCATCTCTTGTATCCGATCTTCGTCTCAAAACCTCAGATTGGTACCTGTCGGTTGCTAGTAGTGTTGATTACTCCTCGTAGTTGATGCTAGTTGGTTTATTCAGTGGAAGATCATATGTTCGGATCCTTGATGCTATTAAATACTCCTCTCATTATGAACATGAATATGCTTTGTGAGTAGTTATGTTTGTTCCTGAGGAAATGGGAGAAGTCTTGTTATAAGTAATCATGTGAATTTGGTATTCGTTCGATATTTTGATGGGATGTATGTTGTCTCTCCTCTAGTGGTGTTATGTGAACATTGACTACATGACACTTCACCATGATTTGGGCCTACGAGAAGGAATTGGGAAGTAATAAGTAGATGATGGGTTGTTAGAGTGACAGAAGCTTAAACCCTAGTTTATGTGTTGCTTCATAAGGGGCTGATTTGGATCCACATGTTTCATGCTATGGTTAGATTTATCCTAATTCTTCTTTCGTAGTTGCGGATGCTTGCAAGAGTGGTTAATCATAAGTGGGAGGCTTTTCCAAGTAAGGATAGTACCCAAGCACCGGTACACCCACATATCAAATTATCAAAGTAACGAACGCGAATCATATGAGCATGATGAAAACTAACTTGACAGTAATTCCCATGTGTCCTCCGGAGTGCTTTGCTTTATATAAGAGTTTGTCCAGGCTTGTCCTTTGCTACAAAAAGGATTGGGCCACCTTGATGCACCTTAGTTGCACTTGTTACTTGTTACTCGTTACGAATTATCTTATCACCAAACTATCTCTTACCGATAATGTGCTTGTAGAGAATACCTTACTGAAAACCGCTTGTCATTTCCTTCTGCTCCTCGTTGGGTTCGATACTCTTACTTATCGAAAGGACTATGATAGATACCCTATACTTGTGGCTCATTACCCACCTGACCGCGCCAGGAGGGGGGCGCCCTGGTGGGTTGTGCTCTCCCAGGACCCCCCTCCGGTGGTTCTTGGCTCCAGTATCTTTCTTTTATTCCATAAAAAAATCTCCAAAAAGTTTCGTGCCATCACAAGAACTTTTATTTCTGCACAAAAACAACACCATGGTAGTTCTGCTGAAAAGAGCGTCAGTCCGAGTTAGTTTCATTCAAATCATGCAAATTACAGTCCAAAACAAGAGGAAAAACGTTAGGAAAAGTATAGATGACAGACACGTATCAGGGGCGCGGCCTCTGAGCTTGTGGGCCCCTCGGGTATCGTCTTGCATTGATTCCGCTTCCCAAAAATCACATATATTCCAAAAAATCTCTATAAATTTTATCGCATTTGGACTTCGTTTGATATGGATATTCTACAAAAAAACATGCAACAAACAGAACTGGCACTGGGCACTGGATCAATATGTTAGTACAAGAAAATCATATAAATTGTTTCCAAAAGTATGTAAAAGTTGTAGAATATTGGCATGGAACAATGAAAAAAATTATAGATACGACAGAGACGTATCAGCATCCCCAAGCTTAAATCCTGCTCGTCCTCTAGTAGGTGAATGATAAAAAAATAATTTGATGTGGAATGCTACCTAGCATAATCTTGATCATGTAATCTAATCATGGCATGAATATTAAGACACGAGTGATTCAAATCATTAGTCTATCAATTTGACATAGAAAGAATAATACAATACATGCATGTAATTCATCATTGCCTTTCATAATAATGGAGCTAAAGGAAACAACCTCTAGACACTTAACTGTGGTAAGCATGACACACTCAGTCTTCCCTGCATAAAGTATAAATCATGAGCACCTTGTGAAGGAAATATGCCCTAGAGGCAATAATAAATTTGTTATTTTATATTTCCTTATTCATGATAAATGTTTATTATTCATGCTAGAATTGTATTGATCAGAAACCTAAATCATGAGCACCTTGTGAGCACCTTGTGAATAAATCATGAGCACCTTGTGAAGGAAATATGCCCTAGAGGCAATAATAAAGTTGTTATTTTATATTTCCTTATTCATGATAAATGTTTATTATTCATGCTAGAATTGTATTGATCAGAAACCTAAATACATGTGTGAATACATAGACAAACATTGTGTCCCTAGTGAGCCTCTACTTGACTAGCTCGATGATCAAAGATGGTTAAGGTTTCCTAACCATGGACATGAGTTCTCATTTGATAACGGGATCACATCATTAGGAGAATGATGTGATGGACAAGACCCATCCATTAGCTTAGCATATTGATCGTTCAGTTTTATTGCTATTGCTTTCTTCATGTCAAATACATATTCCTTGGACTATGAAATTATGCAATTCTCGGATACTGGAGGAATGGCTTGTGTGCTATCAAACATCGCAACATAACTGGGTGATTATAAAGATGCCCTACAGGTATCTCCGAAGGTATTTGTTGAGTTGGCATAGATCAAGATTAGGATTTGTCACTCCGAGTATCGGAGAGGTATCTCTGGGCCCTCTCGGGAATACACATCATAAGAAGCCTTGCAAGCAAAGTGACTAATGATTCAGTTCTAGGATGATGTATTACGGAACGAGTAAAGAGACTTGCCGGTAACGAGATTGAACTAGGTATGAAGATACCGACAATCGAATCTCAGGCAAGTAGCATATCGATAGACAAAGGGAATTACTTTTGTTGTCATAACGGTTCGACCGATAAAGATCTTCGTAGAATATGTAGGATCCAATATGAGCATCTAGGTTCTGCTATTGGTTATTGACCGAAGAGGTGTCTCAGTCATGTCTACATAGTTCTCGAACCCATAGGGTCCGCACGATTAATGTTCGATGACGATATAATGTTATATGATTTATATGATTTGGTGAACTAATGTTGTTCGGAGTCCCGGATGTGATCACAGACATGACGAGGAATCTTGAAATGTCTGAGAGGTAAATATTGATATATAGGACGATAGTATTCGAACACCGGAAGTGTTCCGGAGTGTATCGGGTATTTATCGGAGTATTGGAGGGGTTACCGGAACCCCCGGGGGAATATATCGGCCATATGGGCCATGAGAGGGGAGCACACCAGCCCACAAGGGGTGATGGGCCACCCTATGGCAGGAGGCCTAATTGGGAGAAGGAAAAAGGGGGTTCGGCCCCCTTTCCTTTCTCTCTTCCCCCTTCCCTTTCTTCTCCGGTGAAATAAGGCAAGGGGCGCCACTTGGGGAAACCCCAAGTAGGATTCAGATCCTACTTGGGGCACACCCTGGCTACCTCCCCTCTCCCTCCCACCTATATATATGTGCGGGGCGCCCCTATCACACCCCAGACAATTGCCTAGCCGTGTGTGGCGCCCCCCTCCACCGTTTACACCCCCGGTCATATTTTCGTAGTGCTTAGGCAAAGCCCTGCGAGGATCACTTCACCATCACTGTCACCAGGCCGTCATGCTGACAAAAATCATCAACTACCTCGACATCTTGCTAGATCAACAAGGGGAAGGACGTCACCGAGCTGAACGTGTGCATAACTCGGAGGTGCCATAGGTTTGGTACTTGATCGGTCGAAGCTAGAAGATGTTCGACTACATCAACCACGTTGTCAAATGCTTCCACTTACAGTCTACGAGGGTACGTAGACACACTCTCCCCCTCATTGCTATGCATATCCATGGATATATCATTGTGCGTGCATAGAAATTTTTTGTTTTCCATGCATCATTTCCCAATAGTGGCATCCGAGCCAGGTCTATACTGCTTACCACAAAGAGTTGTGGGCGGCGATAGTCATACTGCTTACCACCAACATCTTATTTTGATTCGGCGGTATTGTGGGATGAAGTGGCCCGGACCAACCTTACATGTCCACGTACATGAGACCGGTTCCACCGATAGACATGCAACTAGTTTTGCATAAAGGTGGCTGGCGGGTGTCCGTTACTCCTACTTTAGTTGAATCAAATTTGACTGTGACCGGTCCTTGAAGAAGGTTAAAACAGCAAACTTGACGAAACACCGTTGTGGTTTTGATGCTAGGTAAGAATGGTTCTTTGCTAGAAGCCCGTAGTAGCCACGTAAAACTTGCAACAACAAAGTAGAGGACATCTAACTTGTTTTTGCAGGGCATGTTGTGATGTGATATGGTCAAGCCATGATATGATATACATTATTGTATGAGATGATCATGTTTTGTAAAAGTTATTGACAACTGTAAGGAGCCTTATGGTTGTCTCTTTATTGTATGAAATACAAACGCCATGTAATTTCTTTGCTTTATCAGTGTTAGCGGTAGTTGTAGAAGCAGTAGTTGGCGAGACGACCACGACACAACGATGGAGACCAAGGTGTCGAGCCGGTGATGATGGAGATCATGATGATGCTTTGGAGATGGAGATCAAAAGCACAATATGATGATGGTCATATCATGTCACATATTTTGATTGCATGTGATGTTTATCTTTTATGCATCTTATTTTGCTTAGTACAGCGGTAGTATTATTAGATGATCCCTTAACTAATTCAAGGTATAAGTGTTCTCCCTGAGTATGCACCGTTGCGACAGTTTGTCGTGTTGAGCCACCATGTGATGATCGGGTGTGATAGACTCTATGTTCACATACAATGGGTGCAAGACAGTTTTGCACATGCAGAATACTTGGGTTAAACTTGACAAGCGTAGCATGTACAGACATGGCCTCGGAATACTGGTGACCGAAAGGTTGAACGTGAATCATATAGTAGATATGTTGAACATAGAGATGTTCAACGTAGAGATGTTCACCATTGATGACTATTTCATCTCATGTGATGACCGTACATGGTTTAGTTGATTTGGATCACGTATCATTTAGATGACTTGAGGGATGTCTATCAAAGTGGGAGTTCTTAAGTAATTTAATTAAATGAACTTAATTTATCATGAACTTAGTCTTGATGGTATTTGCATATATACGTTGTAGATCAATAGCCCATGCTACCGTTCCCTTGAATTTTAATGCGTTCCTAGAGAAAGCTAAGTTGAAAGATGATGGTAGCAACTACACGGACTGGGTCCGTAACTTGAGGATTATCCTCATTGCTGCACAGAATAATTATGTCCTTGATGCACTGCTAGGTGAAAGACCTACTGCAGTAGTAGATGCTGATGTTTTGAATGTCTGGCAAGCTCGATCCGATGACTACTCGATAGTTCAGTGTGCCATGCTTTAAGGCTTAGAATCTGGACTTCAAAGACATTTTGAACGTCATGGAGCATATGAGATGTTCCAAGAGTTGAAGTTAATATTTCAAACAAATGCCCAAGTTGAGAGATAGGAAGTCTCCAACAAGTTCTATAACTGCAAGATGGAAGAGAACAATTCTGTCAGTGAACACATACTCAAAATGTCTGGGTATCATAACCACTTGACTCAGCTGGGAGTTAATCTTCCAGATGATAGTGTTATTGATAGAGTTCTTCAACCAATGCCACCAAGCTACAAAGTATTTGTGATGAACTATAATATGCAAGGGATGGAAAAGAAAATTCCCTAGCTCTTCGCAATGCTCAAGGCTGCGGAGGTAGAAATCAAGAAGGAGCATCAAGTGTTGATGGTTAACAAGACCACTGGTTTTAGGAAAAAGGGCAAGGGAAAGAATGGGAGCTTCAATAAGGATGGCAAGAAGTTGCCACTCTCGGGAAGAAGCCCAAAGCTGGACCCAAGCCTGAAACTGAGGCTTCTACTACAAAGGGAATGGTCACTGGAAGCGGAACTGTCCCAAGTATTTTGCCGATAAGAAGAATGTAAAAGTGAACAAAGGTATATTTGTTATACATTGTCGGGGAAACGAACACCTATGGGATCACGAGGATCCCTTCTACGGTTGGAGGGGAGAGAGCTGTGCAAAGAGCAGGTCTAATGATCAACGCGAGGAATTTTTACCCAGGTTCGGGCCAACTGGTGCATAAAACCCTAGTCCTGCTTGTCTGTATATTCTGTGTTCTTGAGCTCTTGAACTAGCTGTTTTTTTCGGTGCGTTCCTAGTCCAAAAAGTCCAAATCCTCTCTCAGGACGCCTTGGGCTTCCTTTTATATGACAAAGGGGTTGCCATAGCGGCACACAGGAGGTGGAAAGTATCTACAGTGTACAAGTTTATCCCTGACATCGTAGGACAAACACATTTAATGTGCTGCCTACATGCCCCTTCAGTTTATTGGGGACGGCAACAGAAGCCGCCCCGTCCGTCGCTGCCCCTCCTTGCCTTGACACGCTTCCAGGCTGACGAGGCATGCAGCGCCATGCTGGTTGGCTAGTTGCTGCGTTAGCGCGGTGGTAGAGCCTCCACGAAGATCTGCATGCCGCCACGCAAGCGCCTGCCTAGCTGGTAAGCTGGTCGTCGCGCTGGAATGGTGCTGAGGTGGCGAAACCTTGTCGGGCGCGGGCCTGGCTGCGGCCCCACAATCGTCCCCGGCAAGGCTTTCCGGGGGACTTGCGGTCGTCCCCGGCAAGGGTCTTGCCAGGGGTCTTCATCTTCTGGTCCCACGTGGACCCACAGGTTATCAATCTTCACAAAGATCTGCATGCGCCCCTCGAGCCTTGGCCTTGACGCTGTTGATGGTGCCAAAGCTCTTAGCCTCAAGGGTGATGGCCTTGCTGGTCCTTCGTAGGTCGCCCCGGCAAGGCTCTTGCCGGGGCCACATAGGCTGCCCCGGCAAGGGTGTTACTGGGGGAGGCCTAGGCTGTCTTCTGCTCTTTGTTTTCCATCTTGAATGTTGTCTTGGTGGTCTTGTGTTTTGTCTCCTGCTGCCCTGCCAAGCCTGGCCGCGGGCGTGGCTATGACAGCCACTGCACAAGTTAGGGGTACAAAAGAGCCCATACTTTTGTACACCGACAGGAGCCCCCGGGCCTAGGCCACACATGAGCGCAAAGCGTAGTTGGGCCAGGACCAAAGCAGTGTGCGGGCACGCGTGGCAGAGACTTAACTTCCACAATCTTCTCGCCAGTTCGCTTCCCCATGATCCGCATCGAGTGCATGACGTGGGGTTCGTGCGTGGGACATCCGCAACACGCTTGCGTCATCTCACAGTGGATAGTAAAGAGGCGGCCCGCGCTTTCCTCATAAAAAAGAGGAATTCGCAGGGGCGCTACTCATTTATCAAGTGGATTTCGGTCGTGGCCTGCATGGCGCCGCACCCCGCGATCACGGGGTGGAAAACGATCGCCCCACTTGTCTTTATGCGTCTAACTCGCTTGCCACGTGTCCCCCATGCATTAGGAAGGGCAGGCGATAGATGCGGAGGGCATGACCATTTAACGCCGAAGCAGGAAACTAGGCGTCGCTAACTGGGGCAGCCGGTTGGTTCTGTTTCCCTGCGCTTCTGGAGGCCGCATTGGTCAAGCGGGGCGGCCGCCCTTAGGGCTGGGAGGCCAGGCCCCGGCCCTGCCCTTCTATAAAAAAGGAGAGGGACGGTGCCTTTCCGCATTCACCTTCTTCTCCTCCTCCCGCTTAGTATCTTTCTTCCATTCGCCATGGTGAGAGGGTGTGATGGTGCTTCGATGGCAGCGGCGAGGGCTTCTGCTCGGCAGCGTGTTCCCCCTCCTCCGAAGCTCCCAGCAGCAGAGCCCGTCGCGAGGGGGAGAGGAAGGGGACGATGCCAAGGTTGTCGCGGTGCCCGGGGAAGAGGAGGACGGGGCGGCGCACCGGCTGCGCTTCCACTGGCGGCCCCTCCTCCAATGGAGGGCCATGTCGGAGACCAGCCCCGCGAGTTCTTCATCAGGCTGTACAAGCCCGTGTGCCTCCATCTCCGCCTCCCTATCCCGTTTGCCAAGGTGATGGAGCAGGATCCGCCGCAGGCTTTGAGGCTGCACATGAGGGGCTGCGGGAACGGCAGCATGTGGGTCAATGTTGACTTCCCCGCCCCTCACGTCATGTATCTTCACCATGGGTGGAAAACTTTTGCATGCGCCCATAGCTTGTCAGAGGGCACGTTCTCCAGTTCAAGTTAATGGAGAACGACCTGCTCTCTGTCAAGGTCTTCGGGAGCTCAGGAATCCTCTTACGGTGCTTCGCAGAGAGCTCCACGGACGATGAAAGCTCCTCCTCAAGCGACATTGACAAGGAGGATAACGCCAACGACAATGACGACAGCGGGCTGGAAGACGACGACTCCGACTCCAGTTGGCCATTAGTGGCAGCACAATCATCTGCTCTGCCTCCTCCCCCGGCAACATGACTTGCCAAGGGTTGCGCCCTGCTAGCTCTGGCGTTGGTGGTGGATGGTCTACCCCGCCAAGCTCTCCATCGGTGCGTTCCACATGCCCGTCTCCGTCTTCTCTTGCCGTACCTTGGAAGGAAAAGGGCAAGAGCGGGGATTATGGGGCACTTATCTTCTTTTAATTTGTAGGCACTTGCCAAATCTTTAACTTTCTAGATAATGTAATCTCTTGAGTCCATGCTTATGTTCTGTAACATTTGTACTTGCATCAGCATGTCAATGAAATAGACGAGCTTTGCCGGGAACTCATGCATGTGTATGTCCATGCAGAGGCGAAACGCCTCTTTAATTTAAATAAACGAGTTCTCCCGACAAGCTATCTTGTCGGCGCCTTCTGTGCCTGCCGGAGAGTCACATCTGCCGGGTTACAGACAAAGGGCCTGATGACCCACAAGTGTAGGGAATCTATCATAGTCCTTTTGATAAGTAAGAGTGTTGAACCCAATGAGGAGCAGAAGGAAATGACAAGCAGTTTTCAGTAAGGTATTCTCTACAAGCACTGAAATTGTAGGTAACAGATAGTTTTGTGATAAGATAATTTGTAACGGGTAACAAGCAATGAAAGTAAATAAGGTGCAACAAGATGGCCCAATCCTTTTTGTATCAAAGGACAAGCCTGGACAAATTCTTATATAGAGAAAAGCACTCCCGAGGACACATGGGAAATATTGTCAAGCTAGTTTTCATCACGCTCATATGATTCGCGTTCGTTACTTTGATAATTTGATATGTGGGTGGACTGGTGCTTGGGTACTGCCCTTTCTTGGACAAGAATCCCACTTATGATTAACCCCTATTGCAAGCATCCGCAACTACAAAAGAAGTATTAAGGTAAACCTAACCATAGCATGAAACATGTGGATTCAAATCAGCCCCTTATGAAGCAACACATAAACTAGGGTTTAAGCTTCTGTCACTCTAGCAACCCATCATCTACTTATTACTTCCCAATGCCTTCCTCTAGGCCCAAATAATGGTGAAGTGTCATGTAGTCGACGTTCACATAACACCACTAGAGGAGAGACAACATACATCTCATCAAAATCGAACGAATACCAAATTCACATGACTACTAATAGCAAGACTTGTCCCATGTCCTCAGGAACAAACGTAACTACTCACAAAGCATATTCATGTTCATAATCAGAGGGGTATTAATATGCATTAAGGATCTGAACAAATGATCTTCCACCAAATAAACCAACTAGCATGAACTACAAGGAGCAATCAACACTACTAGCAACCCACAGTTACCAATCTGAGGTTTGGGTACAAAGATTGGATATAAGAGATGAACTAGGGTTTGAGAGGAGATGGTGCTGGTGAAGATGTTGATGGAGATTGAACCCCTCCTGATGAAAGGATCGATGGTGATGATGATGGTGATGATTTCCCCCTCCCGGAGGGATGTTTCCCCGGCAGAACAGCTCCGCCGGAGCCCTAGATTGGTTCCGCCAAGGTTCCGCCTCGTGGCGGCAAAGTTTCGTCCTGAAAGCTTGGTTATGATTTTTTCTAGGGTAAAAGACTTCATATAGCAGAAGGTGGGCGCCGGAGGGCTGCCAGGTGGCCAACGAGGCAGGGGGCGCGCCCCCACCCTCGTGGCCAGGGTGTGGGCCCCCTCTGGTATTTCTTCCGCTCAGTATTTTTTATTGAATCCAAAAATGACTTTCATGGAGTTTCAGGACTTTTGGAGCTGTGCAGAATAGAACTCTAATATTTGCTCCTTTTCTAGCCTAGAATCCCAGCTGCTGGCATTCTCCCTCTTTATGTAAACCTTGTAAAATAAGAGAGAATAGGCATAAGTATTGTGACATAACGTGTAATAACAGTCCATAATGCAATAAATATCGATATAAAAGCATGATGCAAAATGGACGTATCAAGGCCCAGCCCCTACCAATCTCTTTTTATCAAAGGCTACTGTAACCATTCCGACCGAAGCAGCATTCAGGTCAGAAATGAGACTACCTGAGTCTAAAAAGAGTGGTGAAGTTTTCTAATGCACAAGTCACAGGTTACGAGCATGAATGGACAAGAGGTGAACTTAATCTATTTGGTTTGCCAGAGACGACGTGCCGGGCAGTCTTCACAACTTCCTGCCGGAGCCAAGTTCACGACAGGAAGGGCGAAACCGAGCGTCTTTACTATGGCTAGAAAGAAGAGAGGATAGGAGCATTGAACCTTGACGGCCCATTAGTATCTGATCGAATCAAAGGCAGTACAACATCCTGGACAAGCATGCATATATATATATATATATATATATATATATATATATATATATATATATAACATGGAAATCAACAAGAAATTGTACATACTAAAAGTTATCTGACTGCGCACAAGATCTGTGCCTGGCTCTATACATAGGGTTACATGCCTTGCCAGCACGGCTAGTACAAAAGGGGGTTGCCGGGGCTCCCGGCAACCACGCCTTTTGGGTAAAACTTGCGAAGATGTTCGATATTCCAGGAATTGCTCACCGGAATGCCATCTTTGGTCTCCAGGCGGACTGCGCCGGGCCTGGTGGCTCGTATTACCCAATAAGGGACTTCCCACTTTGGCGTCAACTTATTTGAATTCTTGGAGGATTGAACCCACCGAAGAACAAGGTCTCCTTCCTCAAGGCTTCGGGCATGAACCTTGCGGCTATGGTAGCGGCGCAAGGCTGGCTGGTAGCGAGCGGCTCGCACAGCAGCCTGAAGACAATCTTCCTCAAGGAGCGTAGCATCATCTTGGTGCAACTGCTCTTGCTCAAGCTCATCATAAGCGAGCACTCGAGGTGACCCGTATATGAGTTCTGTGGGGAGAAATGCTTCTGCCCCGTATACCAGGGCAAAGGGTGTCTCGCCAGTGGCTCGATTTGGTGTTGTTCTGATTGAACAAAGAACTGTTGGCAATTCATCAACCCAGCGTCTTCCACACTTGCGTAGCCTGTCGAAAGTTCTTGTTTTGAGGCCTCGCAACACTTCAACATTTGCCCTTTCTGCCTGGCCGTTTCTTATTGCATGAGCAACAGAAGTAAAGCAAACCTTGCTGCCGAGGTCCTGGATATACTGCATGAAAGTGCAGCTCGTGAACTGTGTGCCATTGTCGGTGATGACCCTGTTTGGCACACCAAAATGGCAAACGAGTCATTTGAAGAACTTGATGGCTGACTGTGATGTTACCTTTCGCACTGGCTCCACTTCTGGCCACTTTGTGAACTTGTCGATCGCAACATACAAGTACTCAAAGCCCCCGACAGCATAGGAAAAGGGGCCCAGTATGTCGAGCCCCCAGACCAAAAACGGCCAGGAAAGAGGGATTGTTTGGAGAGCTTGGGCTGGTTGATGAAGCTTCTTTGAATGGAACTAGCATCCTTCACACTTGGTTACTAGTGCAGTCGCATCCTGGAGAGCGGTGGGCCAAAAGAAACCTTGCCGGAATGCTTTACCGGCAAGGGCTCTTGACCCTATGTGGGAGCCACATATGCCTCCATGTATCTCCGTCAACAGCTCCAGTCCGTCCTCCTGAGGAATGCACTTCAATTTCACGCCGTTCCGACTCCTTCTCTATAGGACATCGTCAAGAAATTGGTACATGCTGGACCGACGGGCTACTCTTTCTGCTTCTTCCTGTTCCTTAGGGAGTTCCCCTGTTTGGAGGAAACGAACAATATGCTATGCCCATGCTGGAGCCTGAGGCTCGATGGCAAGGACTAAAGGCATGTCTTCTGCCGCGGGGGAGCTGTCTATATGGCAATGGCTTGGGACCCTGCCGGAGGCTGCTGCTCCCCGACAAGCTTGGGGTACCCGGCAACTTCCTTGCCAGCGGCTCCTGGGAGCTCAGCGGGAAAGTACTTGCCAGGGCCCGCTTTCCTTCACTTGTTCTATCCTGCTGATGGTTCTACGGATGGCTGGGTTAATTGAAGCACAAAGGTACTTGGTTCCACAGGCAACTTGAGGGCAGCGCATTTTGACAAGTCATCGGCAATGCTGTTCTCTGCTCGAGGAACATGCTCTGCTTGCAGACCGTCAAAGCGCTCCTCAAAACTCCTCACTTCATCCACGTAGGCCTCCATCAGTGGGCTCTGATAATCTTTGTTGACTTGCTTGACGACAAGCTGCGAATCACCTCTGATGATGAACTTCCTGATCCCGAGGTTTGCCGCGATCCTGAGACCGGCAAGCAGCCCCTCATACTCTGCAGTGTTGTTCATTGACCTTTCTTGGGGAAATGCATCTAGACTACGTACTTGAGGCGCTGTTCGGTGGGCGCGATGACTAGCACGCCGACACAAGCACCTTGTAGCAAGAAAGCCCCATCAAAGTACATAATCCAATGACTGCTTGCTTCCTTGCCGGGAAGAGTGGTCTCTTGAACTTCTTCGTCAGGCGTGGAGGTCCATTCTGCTATGAACTCTGCCAAGGCTCTACTCTTGATCGTCGAAGTGCTTTCAAACTTGAGGCCAAAGCTTGATAGTTCCAACGCCCACTCCATAATCCTCCCACTTGCATCCGGATTGTGCAAGATTCGTTGCAATGGGAGGCGAGTTACGATGATGATCTCATATGCTTGGAAATAGTGACGCAGCTTTCTCGAGGCCATAAGAAGGCCGAAAAGCAGCTTCTGCATACCAGAATACCTTCATCTACCCCCCTGCAAGAGGGAGCTGACAAAATAGACTGGGTGCTGCATCACATTCTTCTTCTGTCTTACTTCGCTCATGTGCGCAGAATCTGTCTTGCTGGGACCGGGCTCTGCCGGGGGTTCTGCCTTGCCGGCATCGGGCCCTGCCGGCCCCGGCTCCTCATCCGATGGCCTCACTGCGGCCGTTGCCTCTTCCTCAACCTATCTCTGTGCCACTAGCGCAACACTGACCACTTGATTCATTGCTGCTAAATATAGCAGCAACGACTCTTGCGGTTTGGGCGCGACTAGTATCGACGTAGAGAAGAGGTACCTCTTCAAATCTTGCAGCGCTGCCTCTGCCTCCGGAGTCCATTTCATTGGACCTGCCTTTTTCAAAATCTTGAAAAAGGGGAGGGAGTGCTCAGCAGATTTAGAGATGAACCTGCTCAGGGCGGCAACGCAGCCAGCAAGCCTACGGACATCCTTGACTCGTCTGGGCGCCTCAATCTGCTCAATCGCTTTGATCTTGTCAGGATTCGCTTCAATTCCGCGTTGGGACACAAAGAACCCAAGAAGTTTGCCGGATGGGACGCTGAACAGACACTTCTCTAGGTTGAGTTTGAGGTTGATCTTCGCAAATTTGCAAAGGTTTCCTCCAGATCCTGCATGAGCGTGGCTTTGTCCTTGGTTTTGACCACTATATCATTCATATAAGCTTCCATATTTCTATGTAGCTGGGGCTCAAAACCAATTTGGACTGCTCGAGCAAATGTTGAACCAGCGCTTTTCAACCCGAAAGGCATTCGTATGAAACAGTACGTACCACATGGGGTGATGAACATGGTCTTTTCTTCATCTTCCTTCTTCATGAAGATCTGATGGTATCCCGAGTAGGCGTCAAGGAACGGCAGCAGGTCGCACCCCACAGTGGAGTCCACTATCTGGTCGATGCGTGGCAACGGGAAAGGATCCTTTGGACAAGCTTTATTGATATCAGTATAGTCATTACACATCCTCCATTTCCCATTCTCCTTACGGACTACCACTGGATTGGCCAACCACGTCGGGTGGAGTACTCCCTTGACCAAGCCTGCCACTTCCAACTTCCTGATCTCCTCGATGATGAACTCTTGTCGCTCCAAAGCTTGCTTTCTGACTTTCTGCTTGACGGGCCGCGCATGGGGACAGACAGCAAGGTGGTGCTAAATCACCTCACTGGGAACACCGGGGATATCGGATGCTTGCCATGGAAACACATCGACATTCGCCCGCAGGAAGGCGACGAACGCGCTTTCCTATTTGCTGTCAAGGGTGTAGCTTATGGTAAAAGCTCCGCTCGTGCCATCCTCCTTGACGAGTACCTTCTAGGTTTCTGGTGGGGCCACCTTGGATTTATTGCTCTTGCTGGTAGAGCTCTTTGGCACGTCCTCAGCGGGAACACAACACTCCGAAGAGGCGCGTTTTCCGGAGTGAGTGCAGGATCCCTTGCCGGATCCAGGAGTCTTGCCGGTGGCCAAAGCCTTGCCGGTCTTCTTCTCGGCGGCAGGAGCAAGTATCGTGGAGGAGGACGCTGCAACTGCCTCTCGGTAGAGTTGATCGGCACAAATGAGCTCATCCCTCTTATCGCAGCTGATGGTGATGACGCTAATTGGGCCGGGCATCTTCAGTTTGTTGTACATGTAGTGTGATGCCGCCATGAACTTGGCTAGTGCCAGACGGCCAAGGATCCCGTTATATGGCAACGTGATCTCGGCGACATCGAAAATGATGTTCTCTGTCCAGTAGTTTAGGTCGCCACCAAATGTAACTGGTAGCATGACCTTTCCATTGGGCTGGCTTCTCCGTGGATTGGTCCCTTCGAACGTACCCATTTCCTCGAGATCTTCATCAGGGATCTGCAGCCTCTTGATCACGTTGGGCAAGATCAAGTTCAGACCGGCCCCACCTTCAACTAACATTTTCATCACCTTGAGGATGCGTATCATTGGTGAGACCAACAATGGCAAACACCAGACCATGGTTGTGCGATCAGGGTGATCCTCAGCGTCTAAAATGATAGGCGTGCGAGACCACTTTAGTGGCTTCTCGGCATCGACCATCGGTTCCATCGCATTAATCTCACGTGCCCACTATTTAAGTTGGCAGTGGGAAGAATGCACGAGGCACCTCCGTCAACACACATGACCTCTATAGCCTTCTGAAACTCATGCTCGGTGGACTCGTCATCATCATCATGATCGTCATCTTCCTCTTTCTTGTCGCGGCCTCGAGCAGGCATCTCTTGTTGCTTCTCCTTGTCGCAACGACATTCCCAGCCGTCGCGCTTCTTGCCGGATCCCTCAGCGCCATCTTGGACCTTCTCTTTGTCTTGTCTCTCGTACTCAGCCCTCTGCTTCTCCATCAGCTACTCAACTTGGCGCCAGTTTTGGAGGTCATGACCCTTGGTACGGTGAATCTTGCAGTACTGCTTGTCGGAGCCCTCTTGCTTGCCGGCAGCCTCCACGGCTCGGCAAGCGTCGCACCCGGCAATCTCCTTGCCAGGGTCGTCAACCTTGGCCTTCTTAGTGGTGCCGGGGTCGCCGGATTCTTCGACGGCAAGCATGGTCTTGCCCGTGTGCTTCCTGTTGCGTCGTTGGCCCTTCTTTGCTGGGGCGACGACATCTTCATCTTTAGAGTCACTTCCCGCGTTGACATCTTCGCCGGGGTACTTTCTTCCTTCCTTAGCTCGGGAATATATGTCGGCCAGAACATACAGTTCGACAACATCCGCAACCTTGTTCATCGCCAGCTCTTCAGGCATCTTACGATTGCGCATGTTTTGATGGAACACGCTGATGACAGTGGCGAGATGAACAACAGAGATGTTATATTGCACATGGCTGAATCTTTGTATGTATTTGCGCAAGCATTAGCCGTCCCTCTGAGGGATCACATGCGAATCGCTTGCCTAGCCAGGAGCTACGTGGCCGCTCATAAAGGCACCAACAAACTCATGGCACGGATCTGACCAAGAGGAGATGGAATATATCGACAAGTGCATCAACCATGACCTGACGTTGGGCTTGAGCACCAACGGGAAATAGTTGGCGAGTACTTTGTGAGCTCCTGCTCCGACAGCTTGCATCGCGATGGTGTAAACGCTCAGGAACTCAGACGGATGGGTCTTGCCGTCATACTTCTTCGGGACCTCTGGTTTGAACGTGCGGGTGGTGGGACACTGGAACTGCCATAGCTCACGGGTGAACGCTGGACAAGTTATTGCATAGGGCAAGTCACCAGCATCCCCCGGTGCAGGCCTGTACGCAGTAGGCCCAACATATCTGGCAGATTGGTGACGAGCCTCCCGTCGCCACTCGATAGTGGTCCGATCGTCTTCCTTGATCTGCTCTCGAAGAACTTAACGTTGGTCGCAACACGCTTGTGGGTCATACGATGCCGTGGACACGTTATGACAGGCGTCAACCCGACGGGCCAGCCGTGGTGGAGGGGAGTGCACCGTGGTTGCGGCGCCTCTGACTCTTCCACTGTCAACACGCGTCGGTTCAATGGCCTGGCACCGTGAGGGACTTGCTTCCCGGTGGCCATCCCTGTTGGCGTGGCCAATAAGGCTTTGGATGGCAGCCCTCCACTCTTCTTGCTTCTCCACAGCAGGAGGAAAGTCGAGGAGTAGCTGCGCCCGCGCCAATGCCTCTGCTTGTGTTGGTGGCAGCGGCATGCGCGAGGAATGGGAGGAACTCAGACTTCTAACTATTTTATAAGGAGTTCCATCATGGTTCCACGGCGAGGCGCCATTTTCGCCAGCATCATGGTGTGCATGTCAGCCCTGCGTGTCTTGAGAGTGACGCTGAGGGCTCTTGCCACAGCGACACCCAGGGTCCTCAACGTCGCCGTGCTGTTCGTTGCGCACGAGATGGGAGGACCGCAGCACGTGCGCTGATGGGGTTGTCTTTCTTCCCTTGGAGGTCCCCGCGCCACCTGTAGGTAGCACGACTCCGTCCTTGGGCGCGGTGGCATGCAGACCGTCATCACTGCTGCGGACGCCGCCGCTCGCCTGGCTTCTCGTATTAGGGTGGCATGGATGATCTTGATCTCCTCCACCACCGGCATCTGCCACATCGCCCGTCCGTGCTGGCACGGGCGAAGCGGCTCCAGATGAACTGACTGCTACGATCGTCTTCTTCTTCGGAGCCATGGCGATGAAGAAACTACTGCACCAACTACTAGACCAGATTCTCACAACTTCTTTCCCCTACCCGGCACGCCAAATATGTCGGGGAAACGAACACCTATGGGATCATGGAGATCCCTTCTACGGTTGGCGGGGAGAGAGCTACGTGAAGAGCAAGTCTAGTGATTGGCGCGAGGGATTTTTACCCAGGTTCAAGCCACACTGGTGCATAAAACCCTAGTCCTGCTTGTGTGTATATTCTGTGTTCTTAAGCTCTTGAACTAGCTGCGGTGTGTGCCTCGTCCAAAAAGTCCGAATCCTCTCTCAGTACGCCTCGGGCCTCCTTTTATATGACAAAGGGGTTACCACAACGGCACACAGGAGGTGGAAAGTATCTACAGTGTACAAGTTTATCTCTGACATCGTAGGACAAACACATTTGATGCGCTGCCTACGTGCCCCTTCACTTTATCAGGGATGGAAACACAAGCTGTCCCGTCCATCGCCACCCCTCCTTGCCTTGACACGCGTCCAGGCTGACGAGGCATGCAGCGCCACGCTGGTTGGCTAGCTGCTGTGCTGGTGTGGTGGTAGAGCCTCTACGAAGATCTGCATGCCGCCACGCAGGCGCTTGCCTAGCTGGTAAGCTGGTCATCACGCTGGAGTGGTGCTGAGGTGGAAAAACCTTGTCGGGTGCGGGCCTGGCTGCGGCCCCGCAATCGTCCCCGGGAAGGCTTGCCGGGGGCCTCACGGTCGTCCCCGGCAAGGGTCTTGCTGGGGGTCTTCGTCTTCTGGTCCCACGTGGACCCGCAGGTTATCAATCTTCACAAAGATCTGCATGCTACTTTGCACGCGCCCCCCGAGCCTTGGCCTTGATGTTGTTGATGGTGTCAAAGCTCTTAGCCTCAAGGGTGATGGCCTTGCTGGTCCTTCGCAGGTCGCCCTGGCAAGGCTCTTGCCAGGGACACATAGGCTGCCCTGGCAAGGGTGTTGTTGGGGGAGGCCTAGGCTGTCTTCTGCTCTTTGTTTTATTTATATGAGTAATATCTTTTATGGTCATGCACTCTTGAAGACTGGTCTATTTATGTTGAATCTCCATTCTGGTGATACACATATTCATAATATTGATAACAAAAGATCCAAAGTTGATAATGATGGTGCAACATATTTGTGGCTCCGCCGTTTAGGGCATATTGGTGTAAAGCGCATGAAGAAACTCCATGCAGATGGACTTTTGGAATCAGTTGATTATGAATCATTTCATACTTGCGAACCATGCCTCATGGGCAAGATGACCAAAACTCCATTCTCAGGAACAATGGAGCGAGCAAATGACTTATTGGAACATACCGATGTATGCGGTCCGATGAGTGTCGAGGCTCACGGTGGGTATTGTTATTTTCCGACCTTCAGAGATGATTTGAGCAGATATGGGTATATCTACTTAATGAAACACAAGTCTGAAACAATTGAAAAGTTCAAATAATTCCAGAGTGAAGTGGAGAATCGTCATAACAAGAAAATAAAGTTTCTACGATCTGATCGCGGAGGCGAATATTTGAGTTATGAGTTTGGCCTTCATTTAAAACAATGTGGAATAGTTTCACAACTCACGCCACCTGGAACACCACAGCGTAATGGTGTGTCCAAACATCGTAACCATACTTTATTAGATATGGTGCGATCTATGATGTCTCTTACCGATTTACCACTATCATTTTGGGGTTATGCATTAGAAAAAGCTGCATTCATGTTAAATAGGGCACCGTCTAAATCCGTTGAGATGACATCGTATGAACTATGGTTTGGCAAGAAACCTAAGCTGTCGTTTCTTAAAGTTTGGGGTTGCGACACTTATGTCAAGAGGCTTAGCCAGATCAGCTCGAACCCAAATCAGAGAAGTGTGTCTTTGCTACCTCTTGAGCACTGCGTTGGTTTTTCCTTGAAGAGGAAAGGGTGATGTAGCAAAGTAGCATAAGTATTTCCCTCAGTTTTGAGAACCAAGGTATCAATCCAGTAGGAGGCTTCACGCAAGTTCCTCGTACCTACACAAGCAAAACAAGAACCTCGCAACCAACGCGATAAAGGGGTTGTCAATCCCTTCATGGCCACTTGTGAAAGCAAGATCTGATAGAGATAATAAGATAAGATAAACATTTTTGGTATTTTATTATATAGATTGGAAAGTAAAGATTGCAAAATAAAGTAGATCGAAAACTTATGTGATGGAAAGTAGACCCGGGGGCCATAGGTTTCACTAGTGGCTTCTCTCAAGATAGCATAAGTATTACAGTGGGTGAACAAATTACTATCGAGCAATTGATAGAAAAGTGCATAGTTATGAGAATACCTAGGCATGATCATGTATATAGGCATCACGTCCGCAACAAGTAGACCGACTATTGCCTGCATCTACTACTATTACTCCACACATCGACCGCTATCCAGCATGCATCTAGAGTATTAAGTTCATAAGAATAGAGCAACACATTAGGCAAGATGACAAGATGTAGAGGGATAAACTCAAGCAATATAATATAAACCCCATCTTTCTATCCTCGATGGCAACAATACAATACGTGCCTTGCTGCCCCTGCTGTCACTGGGAAAGGACATCGCAAGATTGAACCCAAAGCTAAGCACTTCTCCCATTGCAAGAAAGATCAATCTAGTAGGCCAAACCAAAATGATAATTCGAAGAGACTTGCAAAGCTAACCAATCATACATAAAAGAATTCAGAGGAGATTCAAATATTTCTCATAGAGAAACTTGATCATAAACCCACAATTCATCGGATCTCGACAAACACACCGCAAAAAGAGTTACATCGAATAGATCTCCAAGAAGATCGGGGAGAACTTTGTATTGAGATTCAAAGAGAGAGAAGAAGCCATCTAGCTAATAACTATGGACCCGAAGGTCTGTGGTAAACTACTCACAACTCATCAGAGAGGCCTTAGCGATGATGTAGAGGCCCTCCGTGATTGATTCCCCCTCCGGCAGAGCACCGGAATAGGCTCCAAGATGGGATCTCACGGGTACAGAAGGTTGCGGCGGTGGAAATAGGGTTTCGTGGTGCTCCTGGATGTTTTTCGGGTATGGAGGTATATATAGGAGAAGGAGGTTGGTTAGGGGAGCCACGAGGGGCCCACGAGGGTGGGGGGCGCGCCCACCCCCCTAGGGCGCGCCCTCGTGCCTCGTGGCTGCCTCGGCTGCTTCTTGACATCCACTCCAAGTCTCGTGGATTGCGTTTGTTCCAAAAAGATCGCTCCCGAAGGTTTCATTCCGTTTGGACTCCATTTGATATTCCTTTTCTGCAAAACACTGAAATAGGCAAAAAACTGCAATTTGGGCTGGGCCTCCGGTTAGTAGGTTAGTCCCCGAAATGACATAAAAGTGTATAGTAAAGCCCATAAACATCCAAAACGGGTAATATAATAGCATGGAACAATCAAAAATTATAGATACGTTGGAGATGTATCAAGCATCCCCAAGCTTAATTCCTGCTCATCCTCGAGTAGGTAAATGATAAAAACCGAATTTTGATGTGGAATGCTACCTAGCATATTTCTCAATGTAATTTTCTTTATTGTGGCATGAATGTTCAGATGCAAATGATTTAAGATAAAAGTTCATATTGACATGAAAACAATAATACTTCAAGCATACTAACAAAGCAATCATGTCTACTCAAAATAACATGGCTAAAGAAAGCTATCCCTACAAAATCATATAGTCTGGCTATGCTCTATATTCATTACACAAAATATTTAATCATGCACAACCCCGATGACAAGCCAAACAATTGTTTCATACTTTTGTATTCTCAAACTTTTTCAACTTTCACGCAATACATGAGCGTGAGCCATGGACATAACACTATATGTGGAATAGAATGGTGGTTGTGGAGAAGACAAAAAAAGGAGAGGATAGTCTCACATCAACTAGGTGTATCAACGGGCTATGGAGATGCCCATTAATAGATATCAATGTGAGTGAGTAGGGAATGCCATGCAACGGATGCACCAGAGCTATAAGTGTATGAAAGCTCAACAAAAGAAACTTAGTGGGTGTGCATCCAACTTGCTTGCTCACGAAGACCTAGGGAATTTTGAGGAATCCCATCATTGGAATATACAAGCCAAGTTCTATAATGAAGAATTCCCACTAGTATATGAAAGTGACAACATAGGAGACTCTCTATCATGAAGATCATGGTGCTACTTTGAAGCACAAGTGTGGAAAAGGATAGTAACATTGTCCCTTCTCTCTTTTTCTCTCATTTTTTTATTTTTTATTTTGGTGGGCTTCTTTGGCCTCCCCCCTTTTTTAAAGTCCGGAGTCTCATCCCGACTTGTGGGGGAATCATAGTCTCCATCATCCTTTCCTCACTTGGGACAATGCTCTAATAATGAAGATCATCACACTTTTATTTACTTACAACTCAAGAATTACAACTCAATACTTAGAATAAAATATGACTCTATACGGATGCCTCCGATGGTGTACCGGGATATGCAATGAATCAAGAGTGACATGCATGAAAGAATTATCAAGGTGGCTTTGCCACAAATACGATGTCAACTACATGATCATGCAAAAGCAATATGACAATGATGGAGCGTGTCATAATAAACGGAACAGTGGAAAGTTGCATGACAATATATCTCGAAATGGCTATGGAAATGCCATAATAGGTAGCTATGGTGGCTGTTTTGAGGAAAGTATATGGTGGGTGTATGGTACCGACGAAACTTGCGCGGCATAAGAGAGGCTAGCAATTGTGGAAGGGTGAGAGTGCGTCTAATCCATGGACTCAACATTAGTCGTAAAGAACTCACATACTTATTGCAAAAATCTACAAGTTATTGAAACAAAGTACTATGGGCATGCTCCTAGGGCGACAGTTTGGTAGGAAAAGACCATCGCTCGTCCCCGACCGCCACTCATAAGGAAGACAATCAATAAATAAATCATGCTCCAGCTTCATCACATAATGGTTCACCATACGTGCATGCTACGGGAATCACAAACTTCAACACAAGTATTCCTAAAATCCACAACTACTCAACTAGCATGACTCTAATATCACCATCCTCATATCTCAAAACAATTATCAAGTATCAAACTTCTCATAGTATTCAATGCACTTTCTATGATAGTTTTTATTATACCCAACTTGGATGCCCATCATATTAGGACCAATATTATAACCATAGAAAATACCATGCTGTTCTAAAAGACTCTCAAAATAATATAAGTGAAGCATGAGAGATCAATAATTTCTACAAAATAAAACCACCGTCGTGCTCTAAAAAGATATAAGTGAAGCACTAGAGCAAAATTGTCTAGCTCAAAAGATATAAGTGAAGCACATAGAGTATTCTAATAAATTCCAATTCATGTGTGTCTCTCCCAAAATGTGCGTACATAAAGGATGACTGTGGTAAACTAAAAATCAAAGACTCATATCATACAAGACGCTCCAAGAAAAACACATATCATGTGGTGAATAAAAATATAGCTCCAAGTAAAGTTACCGATAGACGAAGACGAAAGAGGGGATGCCTTCCGGGGCATCCCCAAGCTTAGAATTTTGGTTTTCCTTGAATTATCTTGGGGTGCCATGGTCATCCCCAAGCTTAGTCTCTTGCCACTCCTTATTCCATAGTCCATCAAATCTTTACCCAAAACTAGAAAACTTCACAACACAAAACTCAACAGAAAATCTCATGAGCTGCGTTAGTGCAAGAAAGAAAAACCACCACTTAAGTTACTGCAATGAACTCATTCTTTATTTATATTGGTGTTAAACCTACTGTATTCCAACTTCTCTATGGTTCATACCCCCCCCCCCCCGATACTAGCCATAGATTCATCAAAATAAGCAAACAACACACGAAAAACAGAATCTGTCAAAAACAGAACAGTATGTAGCAATCTGTAACTTTAGAATACTTATAAACTCTAAAAATCCTACCAAAATAGGAAGTCCTAGGAATTTTTCCTATTGATCTACTCCAAAAAGAATCAACTAAAAATCACGTTTCTGTTATTTATTAAAATTATTCTCGTGCTCGCAAAAGTTTCTGTTTTTCAGCAAGATCAAATTAACTATCACCCAAGATGACCCTATAGGTTCTACTTGGCACAAACACTAATTAAAACATAAAACCACATCTGAACATAAGCTAGATGAATTATTTATTGAATAACAGAAAGTAAAAATATTGGGTTGTCTCTCAACAATCGCTTTCTTTAAAGCCTTTTAGCTAGGCATTGATAATTTTAATGATGCTCACATGAAAGACAAGAATTGAAGCGCAAAGAGAGCATCACGAAACACGTGACAAAAACATCTAAGTCTAACATACTTCCTATGCATAGGCATATTATAGGCAAACAAATTTGCAAGGCAAGCAAAAACTAGCATATGCAAGGAAGAAGAAAGAGACGATAACAATCTCAACATGACGAGAGGTAATTTAGTAAGATAAAAATTTCTACAACCATATTTTCCTCTCTCATAATAATTACATGTGGAATCATAGGAAAATTCAACAAAATAGCTATCACATAACATATTCTCAACACGGTCCACATGCATGTGAAGTTGACACTCTTCCAAAATAGTGGGATTATCATTAACTAAAGTCATGACCTCTCCAAACCCACTTTTAATATTATTGCAAACACTAGTATTAATCTCATATTCTACATGGGGCTTAAATAAAATTTCAAGATCATAAGAAGAGTCACCCCAATCATGATCATTGCAACAAGTAGTAGACATAGCAAAACTAGCATCCCCAAGTTTAGGGTTTTGGATATTATTAGCACAATTGACATCAAGAGAATATAAAATAAAATCATTGCAATGATGCTTTTTATTCAAGGAGCTATCGTGAATCTCTTCATAAATTCCTTCATCAGAATTTTTAGACTCACGAATTTCAAGCAAAACCTCATAAAGATAATCCAGTGCACTCAAATCACTAGAATTTGGTTCATTTTAATTGGATCTCTTATTGGCAAGCGGATGAGGATCCATAGATCTTAGGTTCTCTGTTTAGCAATAAATAAACAACTATTCCAAGCAAACGAGCAAACTAGCCAAGTAAGACATCAAAGCAAACGAAAAGACAAACAGAAGAAGGGCGAATAAAATGGCAAGGGTGAAGTGGGGGAGAGGAAAATGAGAGGCAAATGGCAAATAATGTAATGCGAGGGATAAGAATTTGTGATGGGTACTTGGTATGTCTTGACTTGAGCGTAGACCTCCCCAGCAACGACGCCAGAAATCCTTCTTGCTACCTCTTGAGCACTGCGTTGGTTTTCCCTTGAAGAGGAAAGGGTGATGCAGCAAAGTAGCGTAAGTATTTCCCTCAGTTTTGAGAACCAAGGTATCAATCCAATAGGAGGCTTCACGCAAGTCCCTCGTACCTACAGAAACAAAAGAAGAACCTCGCAACCAACGCGATAAAGGGGATGTCAATCCCTTCTTTTTCTCGGCCACTTGTGAAAGTAAGATCTGATAGAGATAATAGGATAAGATAAACATTTTTGGTATTTTATGATATAGATTGGAAAGTAAAGAGTGCAAAATAAAGTAGATCGGAAACTTATGTGATGGAAAGTTGACCCGGGGGCCATAGGTTTCACTAGTGGCTTCTCTCAAGATAGCATAAGTATTATAGTGGGTGAACAAATTACTGACGATCAATTAATAGAAAAGCGAATGATTATGAGAATATCTAGGCATGATCATGTATATAGGCATCACGTCTGTGACAAGTAGACCGACTCATGCCTGCATCTACTACTATTACTCCACACATCGACCGCTATCCAGCATGCATCTAGAGTATTAAGTTCATAAAAACAGAGTAACGCATTAGGCAACATGACATGATGTAGTGGGATAAACTCAAGAAATATAATATAAACCCCATCTTTTTAACCTCGATGGCAACAATACAATATGTGCCTTGCTGCCCCTGTTGTCACTGGGAAAGGACACTGCAAGATTGAACCCAAAGCTAAGCACTTCTCCCATTGCAAGAAATATCAATGTAGTAGGCCAAACCAAACAGATAATTCGAAGAGACTTGCAAAGATAACCAATCATACATAAAAGAATTCAAAGGAGATTCAAATATTTCTCATAGATAAAGTTGATCATAAACCCACAATTCATCGGATCTCGACAAATACACCACAAAAAGTGTTACATCGAATAGATCTCCAAGAAGATCGAGGAGAACTTTGTATTGAGATTCAAAGAGAGAGAATAAGCCATCTAGCTAATAACTATGGACCTGAAGGTCTATGGTAAATTACTCACAACTCATCGGAGAGACCTTGGCGATGATGTAGAGGCCCTCCATGATCGATTCCACCTCCGGCGGAGCGCGGAGAAGGCTCCAAGATGGGATCTCACGGGTACAGAAGGTTGCGGTGGTGGAAATAGGGTTTCGTGGTGCTCCTGGATGTTTTCAAGGTATGGAGGTATGTATAGGCGAAGGAAGTTGGTTAGGGGAGCTATGAGGGGCCCACGAGGGTGGGGGGCGCGCCCACCCCCTAGGGCGCGCCCTCGTGCCTCGTGGCTGCCTCGGCTGCTTCTTGACGTTCACTCCAAGTCTCTTGGATTGCGTTTGTTCCAAAAAGATCGCCCCCGAAGGTTTCATTTCGCTTGGACTCCGTTTGATATTCCTTTTGTGCAAAACATTGAAATAGGCAAAAAAAATAGCAATTTGGGCTGGGCCTCCGGTTAGTAGTTAGTCCCAAAAATGATATAAAAGTGTATAGTAAAGCCCATAAACATCCAAAATGGGTAATATAATAGCATGGAACAATCAAAAAAATTAGATACGTTGGAGACGTATCAGTTTTCGTAGGATACCCTAAGGAAACAATTGGGTACGCCTTCTACCACAGATCCGAAGGCAAAATCTTTGTTGCCAAGTGGAAGATTTATAGAGAAGGAGTTTCTCTTGAAAGAAGTGAGTGGGAGGAAATTAGAACTTGATCAGGTAATTGTACCTTCTCTCGAATTGGAAAGTAGCTCATCACAGAAAATCGTTCCCATGATGCCTACACCAACTTGGGAGGAAGCTAATGATGATGATCATAAAACTTCAGACTAAGTTACTACCGAACCTCGTAGGTCAACCAGAGCACGATCCACACCAGAGTGGCATGGTAATCCTGTTCTGGAAGTCATGTTACTAGACCATGGCGAACCTACAAACTATGAAGAAGCTATGATGAGTCCAGATTCCGATAAATGGCTTTAGTCCATGAAATCTGAGATATGATCCATGTGTGAGAACAAAGTGTGGACTTTGGTGGACTTGCCCGATGATCGGCGAGCCATAGAGAATAAATGGATCATCAAGAAGAAGACTGACGCTAAAGGTAATGTTACTGTCTACAAAGCTCGACTTGCCACAAAAGGTTTTCGACAAGTTCAAGGAGTTGACTACGATGAGACTTTCTCACCCGTAGCGATGCTTAAGTCTGTCCGAATCATGTTAGCAATTGCCGCATTTTATGATTACGAAATCTGGCAAATGGACGTCAAAACTGCATTCCTTAATGGTTTTCTTAAAGAAGAGCTATATATGATACAACCATAAGGTTTTGTCGATCCTAAAGGTGCTAACCAAGTGTGCAAGCTCCAGCGATCCATCTATGGACTGGTGCAAGCATCTCGGAGTTAGAATATACGCTTTGATGATGTGATCAAAGCATATGGTTTTATACAGACTTTCAGACAAGCCTGTATTTACAAGAAAGTGAGTGGGAGCTCTGTAGCATTTCTAATATTATATGTGGATGACATATTATTGATTGGAAATGATGTAGAATGTCTGTGATCTCATCCGGGACTCTGAACAAACTTTGGTCATTAAAAACACATAACTCGTAATACAAATCGTCATCGAACGTTTAGCGTGCGGACCCTACGGGTTCGAGAACTATGTACACATGATCGAGACACATCTCTGATCAATAACCAATAGCAGAACCTGGATGCTCATATTGGCTCCTACATATTCTGCGAAGATCTTTATTGGTCAAACCGCACAACAACATATGTTGTTCCCTTTGTCATCGGTATGTTACTTGCCCGAGATTCGATCATCGGTATCATCATACCTAGTTCAATCTCGTTACTGGCAAGTCTCTTTACTCGTTCCGTAATGCATCATCCTATAACTAACTCATTAGTCACATTGCTTGCAAGGCTTATAGTGATGAGCATTACTGAGAGGGCCGAGAGATACCTCTTCGATACACGGAGTGACAAATCCTAATCTCGATCTATGCCAACCCAACAATCACCTTCGGAGACACCTATAGAGCATCTTTATAATCACCCAGTTATGTTGTGACGTTTGATAGCACACAAGGTGTTCCTCTAGTATTTGGGAGTTGCATGATCTCATAGTCAGAGGAACATGTATAAGTCATGATGAAAGCAGTAGCAATAAAACTTAACGATCATTATGCTAAGATAACGGATGGGTCTTGTCCATCACATCATTCTCTAATGATGTGATCCCGTTCATCAAATGACAACACATCTCTATGGTCAGGAAACATAACCATCTTTGATTAATGAGCTAGTCAAGTAGAGGCATACTAGGGACACTTTGTTTTGTCTATGTATTCACACATGTACTAAGTTTCCGGTTAATACAATTCTAGCATGAATAATAAACATTTATCATGGTGCTCCCTCCATTCCTTTTTACTCCGCATATAAGTTTTGGTCAAAGTCAAACTACACAAAGTTTGACCAAATTTATATTAAAAAATATGAACATCTACAATACTTAAACTATATAATATGAAAATACATTTCATGGTGCATCTGAAAATGTTGATTTCATATTGTGAATGTTGATATTTTTTAATATAAAGTTAGTCAAACTATGCAAAGCTTGACTTTGACCAAACCTTATATGCAGACTAAATAGAAACAGAGGGAGTATAAGGAAATATAAATAACAACTTTATTATTGCCTCTAGGGCATATTTCCTTCACTTGTGACCGAAGTCATTCCACACACTTCATTTTTACAAAGCTTTTTGCCAATAAAAGCCCACGATTTGTCCCTCTTCTAGCCGACGCGTGGCCAAACTAGCCGGGCGGGAAGCTTTCGCGGTAAACTGCATAGTAGCGCAGGAACAGGCCCACCGACGATACATTTGGCGCCTCTTTGAGCCCACGCGTGGTCAAAGGAAACGCGTGCGGTGCGGTGTTGTCAAGCATGCACTGGAATCCTCCTCTATGAACACCGTGACAAGACGTGATGATTACAGGCCGGTGATACGTCTCCAACGTATCTATAATTTTTGATTGCTCCATGCTACTTTATCTACTGTTTTGGACTATGATGGGCTTTATTTTCCACTTTTATATTATTTTTGGGACTAACCTATTAACTGGAGGCCCAGCCCAGAATTGCTGTTTTTTGCCTTTTTCAGTATTTCGAAGAAACATAATATCAAACGGAGTCCAAACGGAATGAAACCTTCGGGAACGTGATTTTCTCATCAGATAAGATCCAGGAGACTTGGACCCTCCGTCAAGAAAGCCATGAGGCCGTCACGAGGGTGGAGGGTGCGCCCCTCCCCCCTGGGCGCGCCCCTCTACCTCATGGGCCCCTCGAAGCTCCACCGACGTACTCCTTCCTCCTATATATACCTACGTACCCCCAAACGATCACGGGAGGAGCCAAAAACCTAATTCCACTGCCGCAACCTTCTGTATCCACGAGATCCCATCTTGGGGCCTGTTCCGGAGGGGGCATCCACCACAGAGGGCTTCTACATCATCACCATGGCCCCTCCGATGAAGTGTGAGTAGTTTACTTCAGACCTTCGGGTCCATAGCTAGTAGCTAGATGGCTTCTTCTCTCTTTTTGGATCTCAATACAATGTTCTCCCCCTCTCTTGTGGAGATCTATTCGATGTAATCTTCTTTTTGCGGTGTGTTTGTTGAGACCAATGAATTGTGGGTTTATGATCCAGTATTATCTATGGAAAATATTTGATTCTTCTCTGAATTCTTTTATGTATGATTGAGTTATCTTTGCAAGTCTCTTCAAATTATCCGTTTGGTTTGGCCAACTAGATTGGTAGTTCTTGCAATGGGAGAAGTGCATGGCTTTGGGTTCAATCTTGCGGTGTCCTTACTCAGTGACAGAAAGAGTTGCAAGGCACGTATTGTATTGTTGCCATCGAGGATAACAAGATAGGGTGTTTATCATATTGCATGAATTTATCCCTCTACATCATGTCATCTTGCTTAAGGCGTTACTCTGTTTTTACTTGATACTCTAGATGCATGCTGGATAGCAGTCGATGAGTGGAGTAATAGTAGTAGATGCAGAATCGTTTTGATCTACTTGTCTCGGACGTGATGCCTATATACATGATCATTGCCTAGATACACTCATAACTATGCTCAATTCTGTCAATTGCTCAACAGTAATTTGTTCACCCACCGTAGAATACTTATGCTCTTGAGAGAAGCCACTAGTGAAACCTATGGCCCCCGGGTCTATTCTCATCATATCAATCTATATCACTTTATTTACTTTCTTTGTTTTTACTTTAACTTTACTTTTTATTTTGCATCTATCTATCAAGAATACCAAAAGTATTATCTCTATCAGATCTCACTCTCGTAAGTGATCATGAAGCGATTGACAAACCGTAAGCGTTGGTTGCGAGTTGCTATCGTTTTGTACAGGTACGAGGGACTTGCGCGTGACCTCCTACTAGATTGATACCTTGGTTCTCAAAAACTGAGGGAAATACTTACGCTACTGTGCGGCATCATCCTCTCCTCTTCGGGGAAAACCAACGCAAGCTCGAGACGTAGCAGCCGGCTGGCCCACATTTGTTACAATGGCCATTTAACCTTTGTGTCTCTTCAACCTTTCGATCGCGCCCCACCATTGCAAGTAGCACACCCACCATGACAAATTCTTAGAGGGTATCCTGCGCGGCTCCAATGGCGCTCCGAGCGGCTGCCGACCACGAGCAGGAGTTCACCATGCATGTCGTGGTGGACACCCACATAAGGTTCACGGAGCTCTCGGTGGTGTACACCAACAACCTGGTCTGGGTGGAGCACTCCATCCACATCATGGAGCTATTGCTTGCCGAGGAGAAGTACAAGGTGGTCGGGTTCGATCTCGAGTACACCCGCACTCGTGCCGGGTCTCGTCCCGAGGTCGCTGTTGCTCAGATGTGCGTGTGCAACCACGTCCTCGTCTACGACTACTGCCTGGCCACAAGGCCTTGCGAGCGTTTTGCCAGGTTTGTCAACAGCCCCCACTGCATGTTCGCTATGGTGGACATCACCAACAATGTCAAGGTGCTCAAGAATTCGAGCATCGCCTGCCAGAATCTTGTTGACATCTAGGGCCAATACAAGATCTAGGGCAGCAAAGAGCATGAGAAGGACTCACTGGTTCACCTCACCGAGGCTATCATCGACCCCTACTACAGAGACATGCATGAAGGTTTCCTGCAACAAGGACAAGTGTGCCTGGCACTCAGCCTGGATGGAGAAACTCCACAAAGCTCACGTCGTGTACGCAGCCAAGGAGGCATACACGAGCTACGACATGTACATGCGGATCGTTGACATGAGGAAGTGCCTCCTTCCCCAAAACGGCCAGGGATCCAGCCGGAAGCAGAGCAATGGCAAGCGTCATCGCAACAAGAAGTAGATGATTAGATCCTCGTTTCTCCTAGTTTAGTATCCATGTAATTGCTTTCTTTGGTGTCTGAAAATGTTATGTGTGTAGTCACTTGTGTAATTGTATGCTTAATTTGGTTAAGCAATGTTGTCTTTTTAAGTATATATGTTGATGCTCTGTAGACAGAGAAAATCACATCGCACACGGACTAAACAGTGGAACCTGTCAGTGATGATTTCATCAATCACTAAAAATTGTATACCACAAATCGTTTGCTCACAACACACATGGCTTGTTAATAGGAATCGTCTGTGTTGTTATCGGTATTCCCACACATATCCGATTACAGACCTGTTTGCCATGTATCACACATCTTGTTAAGTTGAACCGTTTCTGTTCTCTTGGCTCAACGGAAATAGTTCATTCGAGTGAACTGTATGCCGTATATCGCACACACCTTCATCTGTCTACCCGGTTCCATTGTTCCGCCTCATCACAAACAATTCATCCGAGTGAATCGTATGTTCTACATCGCACACGATTTCATCTGGCAGCCCGATTATTTTGTTCCTCCTCATCGCAAACAGTTAATTGAACTGAACCGTATGCCCAATATCTTAATTGTGTTTCATGCATCTATCATTGCAAACATTTTGCACCTTTTTAATGGTTTTTACACCACCGTTTGCGATTATTGCATCGCACACAGTTTCGTCGAAGGGTCTCTGATCGTAGTGTCGCGTTAGCAGCATCCTGCAGTAGTGCATATTCCTTCTACTATGAGATTATGCAACTCTCGGATACCGGAGGAATGCCTTGTGTTTCAAACCAAGCAATTGGATCGTACTTCTAACGCGCTCCAGCATTTCCAACTTCACCCAATACATGAGCGTGAGCCATGGATATAGCACTATGGGTGGAATAGAATGAAATGATATGGATTAATAGGAGAAGGAAGAAAGTCTCGCATCAACTAGGCAAAATCAATGGGCTATGCAGATGCCCATCAATGCAAGGAGTAGGGATTGCCATGCAACAGATGCACTAGAGTTATAAGTGTATGAAAGCTCACAAATGAAACTAAGTGGGTGTGCATCCAACTTGCTTGCTCATGAAGACCTCAAGCATTTGAGGAAGCCCGTCATCGGAATATACAAGCCAAGTTCTATAATGAAAAATTCCCACTAGTATATGAAAGTGAAAATATAGGACTCTCTATATGAAGAACATGGTGCTACTTTGAAGCACAAGTGTGGTAAAAGGATAGTAGCATTCCACTTCTCTCTTTTTCTCTCATTTTTTTTGTTTTTTCTTCCCTTTTTTCTTTTTTTCTTTTTTTATTGGCCTCCTTTTGGCCACTTTATTTATTTTTCATTTTTCATCCAGAGTCTCATCCTGACTTGTGAGGGAATCACAGTCTCCATCATCCTTTCCTCACTGGGCAATGCTCTAATAATGATGATCATCACACTTTTATTTACTTACAACTCGATAAAAAATACATGATGACTCTATATGAATGCCTCTGGCAGTGTACCAGGATATGCAATGATCTAGCGTAGCAAGGATATCAAAAAATGGACAAGCCATGAAAATATCATGCTAGTTATCTTATGATAATGCAAAACAATATGAAAATGAATGCTCAAGTCATGTGTCTGATGATGATGGAAGTTGCATGGCAATATATCTCGGGATGGCTATGAAAATGACATGATAGGTAGGTATGGTGGATGTTTTAAGGAAGGTATAAGGAGGGTTTATGCACCCACGAAAGTTGCGCGGTACTAGAGAGCCTAGCAATGGTGGAAGGGTGAGAGTGCGTATAATCCATGGACTCAACATTAGTCATAAAGAACTCAAATACTTATTGTGGAAGTTTTATTAGCCCTCAAAACAAAGTAATACTTGCACGTCCCTAGGGGTGGTGGTAGGAGTTAACCATCTCACACCCCCGATTCAAACATCACAAAATGATTTCAATCAAGGATAAATTATGCTCCGACCTCACCGCTAATGTCAGCGGCCACCACTTTACATGCGTGAGGATTTACTTGCGTAAAGACTTACTTCCCTTAATATCATTATTAATACTCAAATTTAATTCTTATACTATCATGCCCACAAATTACCACCTCTATCACAAAACTATTGCAAGGAATCAAACATATCATACTCAATGATCTAGAAGTTTTATGTAAGATTTTATGACTAACCATGTGAATGACCAATTCTTGTTGACTCTCTAAATAGATATAAGTGAAGCATGAGAGTTTAATTCTTTCTACAAAAGGCTTGCCCAGACTCTAACAAATATAAGTAAAGCAAAATAGCATTCTACAAATAACGGTTTTCCTATGTAGAGAAACAGGCATCCAAACTTCAAAATGATATAAGTGAAGCACATAAAGCAGACTATAAAGCCATACTCAAAAGATATAAGTGAAGTGCAAAGAGTATTCTATAAATGAACCAAGGACTATCTCATACCAGCATGGTGGATAAAACAAAAGTGAAAATAAAACACAAAAGACGCTCCAAGAATTTACGCATATCATGTGAACAAAACAAAAACTGAGACATATCGATAATTGTTGAATAAAGATGGGATGCCTTCCGGGGCATCCCAAAGCTTAGATGCTTGAGTCTCCTTGAATATTTACTTGGGGTGCCTCGGGCATTCCCAAGCTTGAGCTCTTGCTTCTCCTCATTCTTCTCATATCAATACCTCGAACACTTCATCCACAAAAAACTTAACCGAACTTTTTATTAGACGGGTTAGTATATATAACATCAAATCCCATCATGTAAAATTGTATCATTATTGTCTAATTATAATCAAACATTACCCACTCTAGGCTATCATAATTCCATGGCCCCAAGTCAAAGGAGGCTCAACAAGGTTTCAAACATAAGCAAATAATGAAACCATAACAACAATATGTGAAAACATTATAGTCTATAAAGATGCAGATGGTACATATAATTCTGTAACTCAAAATATCCTGAAAAATTAGGACAAATAAAATTTTTGGATAGAAGTACTGTGTAAAAATGTCAGAAACTTTTGGCGTTCCAGTAAAATGTACATTCACGCACTACGGCCAAAGTTCCTATTTTTGCACTACACATACCAAACAAGCAATCTAAACATCCTCAAGGTAAATCTTGGCACATTATTTTTGTAATATAATGGATTTGTACAATGGGATAATTATTTTGTTGAAATTTTTCTGTAATCCAAGATTCTCAAAGTTTTCGTGGGCATGAACAAAGTTCAAGGAGCTCCCTCACTTCAACGGTGCTCGACTTTGTTACTTTCACTTTTCTTTTTGAAAATTTTTCGGTTCCCCTCTACATGTTTTGTTTAAAAAAATTAAAAGAACATAATAGAATAAAATCACTCTCTACAACTTCCGGGTTGTCTCCCTGGCAGCGCATTCTTTAAAGCCATTAAGCTAGGCATAAAGTGCTCAAGTAATGGATCCACCGGGATCCCAAGGTACGTATATCAAAGCCACTTTTAATTAACAATGATTTTTAATTTAGTATTGAGCACAAAGCCACATATATCATGCAATAATGAAGTCTAGCTCTCTTCATATGCATCAACATGTCATAAAAGAACAATTCATGCACATCACATAAAGGCCAATACATAGCATAAGCAGTTTCTTGCACTTTTATCGTATTGGAAACATAGAGAGGTGGAGATGTAGTTCCTCTCTCATAATAATTGCAAGTAGGAGCAGCAAGCACATGCATATTTTATTCGTCAAAATCATCATGTGTAGTAGTAAAACGCAACCCACCAATATAATCCTTAATAAGAGCAAATTTCTCCGGTATAGTGTAGTTTGGAGAATTCAAAAATATAATAGGACTATCATGTGTGGGTGCAATAACGACAATTTCATTCTTAACATAAGGAACTATAGCAAGTTCATCTCCATAAACACAATTCAAATTGGCATCATGGCCACAAGCATAGCAAGCATCAATTTCATCCAAAAGGGATATTTCAAATGAATCCAAGGGATCATAGCAATTATCATAGCATTCATCCTCCGGTAAGCACGAATGGAAATTAAAAAAAGTATGAGTTGAAGAGTTACTCTCATCGGAAGATGGGCACGTGTAGCTAATTCACTCTTCCTCCCTTTCTTCTTTGCTCTACTCATCATCTTTTTCATCTAATGAGCTCATAGTGTCATCAATTTCTTCTTCCATTGATTCCTGCAAAATATTACTCTCTTCTTGGACATCGGAGACTTTCTCAATAAACTCATTAATATCGGCATTATACTCATAATTCTCATAAGAATGTTTAAGTATATCATAATTTTCAGGTCTGTAAATAGCATCATCATAATTTTCATACTTTTCAAAGAAAGATTCAATTTCATAAGCACCCTTAAAGCAACAAATTTGTCTATTCGTTCCACATCATACTAATCATATATACCATTAGCATAAGAAGCCAAGGTTTCATCATCATTAAATTTACATGAAAAGGGAAGGTGTGGAGCCTTCATCGTTGTGCAACAAGTATAATCATATCTCAAGCATAAATTCCAAGCATACCAATGCAACATTTCAATTTGATCCAATAAGAGTTTCCCTTTTGAGTCAAGCGATAATCCCTAAAGTATTCACATTGGTCCAATGTGTCTCCCATTATCAAGTTGAATGGGGTTTTCTCAGGATTATAAGAGTAGTGTTTAATATTTTTCACATAATGAGCATCAAGGGTTTTAGGAGGTTCCCCATCTCCATGAGTAGAAAGTACACCTAATTTTTTTGGTATTTCGCGATCCATATCCAAAACTAAAGATATTAAACAACTTAGAACAGAAAATAAAATCTACTTAGTGATAAAGCAAACAAGCACACATGAGAATATTCACCCCACACTATTTCTTCCCAGCAACGATGCCAGAAAAAGTCCTCAATAACCCACAAGTATAGGGGATCAATTGTAGCCTTTCTCGATAAGTAAGAGTGTCGAACCAAACGAGGAGCTAAAGGTAGAATTTGTATTCCCTTCAAGTTGTATCAACCACCGGTACAACTCTGCGCGCACTTAACATTCTCTTTACCTTGAACAAGTATGAAACTAGAAGTACTTTGTAGCTGTAGTAGGATAGGCTTGCAAGAAAATAAAGAACATGCAAATAAAATCTAGGGGCTGTTTAGATAAAGAAACGATTATGTTAGCTTTAGTAGAGAGCTTTTTGTCACAAGGAAGTTATTTGTCCCAAGGCAATCGATAACTAGAACAGTAATCATTATTGCAACTTTATATTAGGGAGAGGCATGAGCTAACATGCTTTCTCTACTTGGATCATATGCACTTATGGTTGGAACTCTAGCAAGCATCGACAACTACCAAAGATCATTAAGGTAAAACCCAACCATCCCATTGTCATGCACACAAAGGCAGAGGAGCGATGGAGCCGAGAGGGATGAGGCGCACGTCGGGGGGATGAGGATCCTCTGACGTGAACAATCCTACCATTCTGTCACTGACATGTGGGACCCCCAAGCATGGGTCCCACCTGTCAGCGAAGGAAAGGCAGGGTAGGGAAGTGATAGCCACGTCAGAGGATCCATGTCCATTTCAAGGGATGTCATGCTGTGGGTTGGAGCGGCGTTGTGGGAATCGCGTGTGGGTGTGGCAGTGGTAGAAACAAGAAACGTGATGGCCGCTGTGGTTCAACTTCCATGGACAAGCTGTCATGTCTGCTGACACATGTATATCAAAACTAGAGTGGTTATATTTCAAGCACGTGAACAAGTATTATTCTACTACTTTGGATCCATTGCAACGCACGAGCCAACACATTGGTGGTAGTAGTGTCTATCTCTATCTCTAGAGGCCTTCCCTCGTTCATCATTTTCTCTCACAAGTTAAATTACTGATACAAATGCATCTTGATGTTCCGTGCAACGCACAAGGATGTTTCCTTGGGGGTCTCTCCAGCGCGGCGTGGCCATAGTTGCAAGTTGATGCCCCTTGAGATGCTGACGTTGAGGGGCACTCGGATTTCCTTTGATGAGCAGGTAAGATGAGTTTGATCACGTAGTAAATGCATTCTAAAGACTACTTCCGTGTCCATTTCCTAATTCTCCCTCTGCCCACTGTTTCACAGGTTAGGCTCGATGCGAGTAGATATTGGCTTGCATATGTACGGGAGGGTACCAACATCAATTTTCACAACATTTACAACGGTGACACCGTTCCCGTAGAACCTTTGTCCAACATTGGGATCAACCATGCAACGGGCCACCACATGAATTGGTACGATGGAACAACGGTGAGATTGAATAAGATAGCACGAACCTTGCACATGGCGGTGAAAGGTGGACCATGATGTCTGCGGCCGATTTGTTGCCGTACGAGTATGAAGACGCTGTGCTCCTTTCTAACCGCATCTTCACGGTGACAAACCAGGGGACTTGTTTCGTATGGGACACATCCTACGATATACTCCCTCTCTCCCAGTTTATTTGTTTTGAATCTTTTCATTTTATAAGTTTCAAATTCAAATTTAGAGCTCCCCATCACATGTTGAGATTACAATGTCCATTAAATCGTTGTGTGCATGTATAGTAAAGAAACAAATCTCGAGTTTGGCACGAGTTCGTGCAGCGGTAGTACCAGCCTGGCGCAGGAGTTACATTTCCCTCTCAGGGCCCTCAAGACTGAGCTTTAGCGCCTTACTACACCTGCCTTTGAGTTAATAACATGTGGACCCGATAGGTGGCTGGTCCACATGTAATGCTCCAGAAGGCAGAGGGACAGTGGGGCCGAGAGGGGTGAATCGCAGGTCGGGGGACGTGTGGTGTCATGGGTTCGAGCAGCTTCGTGGGAATCACGTGTGGTTGTGGTAGAAACTTGATGCTCGTCGCATTTAAGGTGGCCCACATGTCATGCACACAAAGGCAGAGGGGCGGTGCGGCCGAGAGGGGTGAGGCGCACGTCAGGGGACGTGGTGCCCTGGGATGGAGCGGCGTAGTGGGAATCGCGAGTGGCAGTGGATGAAACGTGATGGTCGCTGTAGTTGAACTTCCATGGACAAGCTGTCATGTCTACGGACACGTGCATTGCATATCGATCACTGGAAGGAGTAGTAGAGAAATCTAGGTGGATAAATAGTTCCTTATAGTCAAGTGGACCCATGCTAATACTTGTTCCAAAGACATGCACACCATCGAAATAGTCCATCTATATCAATATACACCGAGTGGGAATATTTTTTTTTAAAAGAGAGGAAATAGTTCATCCATCCATAATGCCCTGCTGCTGGTGCAGACTTCTTCTTCTTCTTCTTCTTCTTCTTCTTCTTCTTCTCATTTTCTGTGGGAGACGGTTTCGCAACAAGCTCTTTGGACCTTGCAGCTATCTCGAAACTCACACGGGCATCGAGGGCAGCATATTTTATCCACTCGTACGTCAAGGGATAATTCTCCCATCCAGCCGACCTTAATGCCATCGTCTCATCACCCTTATGAAGATTTGTACCAAGCACAAAATTTGCTACATCAAATAGGGATGGTGTCTGTTTATCACAATCATCTACATGAATTTTGATTCTGGTTTGTAGGTTAGCGATGCTTTTCAAATCAAGGTTGTACGGCTCCAGCTTCTGTTTGTCCCCTTTGATGGCTGCCCCATAGAAGTATATGTCCTCCCAAGACAAGAAATTGTGAAGCTCACCTGGTACGGAGGGCGCGTGTATGATGTGGTAAACCAAAATATCATCTTCGAGGCACAACTGAAGGATGATGGCGCGTTGGATCTACCTAGTGGCACGCTCCGTGTACTCTGCGTTGAGACCGATGACCCTCATCTCTACCTTTTCGAGGGAGTTGGATACATTGTTGATCCACTTCCGAACAACCCTTGGGTGGACGGTGACGGTGGCAACTATGCTCAACGAGCCTTCGACGAGGACATGTTGGATGCTAAAAACCTGCATCTCGATCTCTTTCGCCATTTGGAACCGCTGGAACTGAGGGCTATGCTTTGGAGAATTGGGATTAGATGGCTAGTCTAACTGAAGTAGGAGATGATTATTTAAAGAGGTTAAAACAATGTGAACGTGGTGGGGTTTGGATGCAAATGAAGACGAAGGGGAGGTGAAGAAGGTGAGGAAAATTGATTCCCGATGGAGAAGTAAATGGGAGAAGTGGTGTGCAGGCAGTTGATTAGACGACTAGGTAGACTAAACAAAAAGGCTATGCGGGTAGACTGAGGAGTCATACCTGTTCGTGTACGTGCCCATCCTTCCTGATAGGTGGGACCTATGCAAACAGATAAAAAAATGTGTCATAGCTGGTTCAGATGGATATTGGCGCGTGTGTGGGAGACACAACATTCTCTGGTTAAGAGCATGGTTAATAAGAAAGCCAACTCCTGGCTATATACCAATACCATGTCACTTGGAGCCTTTATAATAGCCAGCTAGTATAATAGATGGGCTATAAACTAGCTACTGGTATTTAATGCTTGCATGTGAAAGAAACATACAAGGCACAAGCTCATTGGTGGAAAGGAGAGGCGCGCAGGCTCACACGGCTGCATGCGGGCTGCATGCAGGTTTGATTTCTTGTTTCTTGCGCTCGAGTCGGTGATAGCTAAAGCGCCCGATCCCTCCTTTTCTCTTCATTCTCTCTCTTACAGCTATGAATTTGATGACATGGAACTGCTAATAGCCTGCTGACTATGTACTATTATACCTGCTCTAAGGAATACACAGTTATCCTCATCAAAGGCCCATCTTCGCGCTTCCGCATGCACGAGAATTTGGTACTGCTTGCAATATGGATGATACCTGGAGGATGAAGTGAACAGACATGCTAGCATGGGAGACCTATTTCCGCTATACAGTACTGGAGTACTCATGTTCCTACTACTAGTAGTAGTAGTAGTACAACTGTGGTACACTTGATGGTCAAAATACTATTCATCTGGTCCTCACAGTGAAGTGACAACACCCTGCGCCTGACACTAGTCCAGGCGGCATGTTCGGGTTACCAAAGTCAGCCTCCCCCTGTGCACTATGCAGTCTGTCACCGCCGTTGTACAACACATTAGCATGCCTTGCCTCGTCTCCCTCTCCCCTCCCATAGCACCACTCCATCTCCATCTCCATCTCTATCTCCATCTCATTGTGCCCCCGTGTACCGTCGCATCGCTCGCCTCCCCCAGTACCACTATTCCCTCGCTAGCCACCCCAGCATCGACATCCTCGACCTCTATTGTTCATGTATGGATATGTTGAGCACCCTGCGGCTGGCTGCATGCTCGAGGGACATGCACATGGCCATCGTCGAAGCGAGGCCTAAGCTTTTCAAGACACCCTGCTTGCTGCTATCTGGTCTTGCGAGATTGGCTCACCATGATACGGAGGCGTACATGATGCCCCTCGACTTCAATCCGATCTCCATTAGCCAAAACTTCTTTGCAGGTATGTAGTGGGTCGCCATACATCATTTCCCTCGACTTCGATCCGATCACCATCGCCCGAAACTTCTTGGCAGGTATGTACTGGGTCGGCATGAACTCCCACTGGATGGCTGCCTTCAGAGAAGACGGTAAAAAGTTGGTGCTCGTGAACTTCCAGACCTCCCAAGAGATTATCCTTCCTCCATTGGATTATATAGAGTTTTACCATTGCGGTCCAAGTCATCTAGATTACCACCTCAGTTGGACGGACCTTGTTTTGCAGAAGATTGTAATCTGCCAAGTGCCCACACGACATGCGATTTCCGCAGACTTCAAGCTAATTGCCTTGTTCGACTGCATACTCGCCTATCTTTACGCCGGTGCCTTCTTTAGCTGGAGACAACTCAGCTCGCAGTGGACCATCTTCAAAGCTGATACACACTTCTGTGATGCTATTGAACACAATGGCATCATCTACGCAATCGACAAAGCAGCTGGCACCATGTATTGCTAGGACAGCGCGTGTAAGTTGTTTCCATCTCATGTTTATGATGATGCCATGACACTGTTTGAACTTTTTGTGATGATTGGCATATCCCCGTTTGAGCAGAATTTGAGTAGAACTATGGCAATGTATTAGAGACGTCGTAAATCAGCTATTTAGAATGAGTTAATTCATGCGATTGTGACCATGTCATTACAGCCAATTTGTACCCCTGAATAATCAAATGGTTAGGAATATATGGATATTCCCCTTATTTTACAGTAATCTATATACTACTACTAAATATGAGTGTGTATCAATGGCCATGTTAGTTTCATCATCTCTACTCATAATGTCTCAGTTGGTAGTCTCCGCTCACCAGTTAAATTTTGTCCCACCAACACTGGGTTTTTTCATCCTCCCTCCCACCTCCCACGTCCTAGCTATTCCGCCCTGGAACCGCGAACCAACCAATTTTTTTAGCGATGGCCCCACGAGGTCTAGGTGGCAATCCGCCGGTCGGTCCAGAAATAACTGGTGTGAAAAAATCTATGAAAATTAACCTACGAAAATCCCCTTGCCCCCAACCCCCCATCCGCATGTCTGTCGATCCCCTCGCCGCCACCCTGAGACCAACGCACGTATCTCCATCGATCCCCTCTCCGGATCGCTTCCTCCGCCGTTTCTCCAGATCGTAGTTTCTGTTGTTTCTCCGGATTGCTGCCACTGCCGTCTGGATCGCCGCCGCCGCGGCCACCGTCACACAGAAGACGTCGTCGGGGTCGCGTCCACGTATGGGACCGCCGCCGCCGATGTGTGCCGCAGGGACACGTCTCTCCATGGATCGCCTCCATCGCCGTTTCTCCAGATCGCCGTCTCCATCGTTTCTCTGGATTGCTGCCACCGCCATCTGGATCACCGCCCCCATATGGATCACCGCCGCCGCCGCCATCACATAAAAGACACCGTCGGGATCGCGTCCACGTACGGGACCGCCGCCACTGACGTGTACCGCAGGGACATCAAAGCAAGACTTCGGCGCGGCTGGTCCATCGCGCCCTCGAGCGAGTGCGGTGGAGACAAACGGAGGGGCGTAGGGAAGGGAGACTGGAGGCATGGCCCATGGTGGGCTACTCTGTCATGCCACTCTTCCTCTCCCCATGTGTGCACTACAAAAATAAGACACATCCGTGACATTTTGGGCCGAACGAATTTTTTTTCTATCATACTTATGACACTTCTATGACGATAATTGTGACAAAACCCGGTATCATCATAGATGTGGTGGGCTCCTACTTCTACGACAAAAAATCATGATAGAAAATGGGCTTTTCGTCCTGGGCGGGCCGGAGACACAGCTGCATGACATTCTTTGGGCCGTCCATGACGGAAAAAATCGTGGTAGAAGCAAGGACGAGGAAAATTTTGGGGAGTTCCCGGTTATGGTGGGTGGTCGGGGCCCGAGCGATGCGTGTTTCTCTCGTACACGTACGCGTGTGTGTGCGAGGCGTTGGGCTCTAACTAAACCCGAGCGAGGCGTCGCCTAACTGAACCTGAGCGATTGCACTTCAGGCTACGCGTTACTAAACCCAAGCGATCAAGCGATTCCTTTGCTACTGCTGCTAACTGAAGCCGATCGGTGTTGCCTCTGGATGAACAGTGAGCGTTGTTGGGTCGTTTGGATGAATAGTGAGTGTTGCGGGGGGTTTGGATGAACAGTGAGCGGTGGGGGTGGATGAACAGGACCCCGTGGTGTTGCCTCTGGATGAACAGGACCCCGATCGATCGAGCTAGTTGGGGCTGGATGAACAGGACCCCGTGGAGGGCTAGATGAATAGGACGACCCCATGGAGGGCTGGATGAACAGTAGACGGTGGAGGGGTGGATGAATAGTAGCCCATGGAGGGGTGGTTGAACAGGAGCCTGTGGAGAGGGGTGGAATAGTAGCCGGTGGAGTAGCGCGCGGTGGGGGCTAGATGAACAGGAGCCCGTGGATGAACAGTCGCATGTGGAGGCTGGAGGAGGTCGACGGTGGATGAACAGTAGCCCATGGAGGCTGGAGGAGGTCGACGGTGGAGATGAACAGTATCCCGTGGAGTCCCGTTTTGTGGTATGCCACACCCCTCCCGATGAATAGGACCCCTGTTTCGACCGTAGCGTTCCAACACAAGTCTGTTTTGCGGTACGCCACACCCCTCCCGATCAACAGGACCCCGTTTCGACCGTAGGAGGTCCAACACAAGTCTGTTTCCTCCGTTTTGCGGTATGCCAGACCCCTCCCGATGAACAGGATCCCGTTTCGAACGTGGCTGGTCGAACACAAGGTCGTTTCCTCCGTTCTGCGGTACGCCAGGCCTCGTTTCCATCGCCTGTTCTATCCAAGCCGGTTGGCTCCCACGCATTCCATTGCCTCCCGATGAACACGAGGAATTCCGTTGCCTCCCCATGAACACGACGCATTCCGTTGCCTCGCCATGAACACGACTAAGACGCAGTTTCTTCGTTTTGACCCAGCCATGTACACGAGCCCTGGCCGTACGTATGCACGAGTAGGCATTTGAGACCCCGCCCGTATGTACGTATGTGGCCGTATTTTCTTTCTTGCACCCTGGCCGTTGTACGTACGTGTACATGCTACGTGCGCGCCTCTACTACGACATGTGCGTGTCTCTACATCGACCAGTACGTATGTACATGTTCACGACCAGAATGACAACACTACGTACGCTTCGACCAGGTGGGTCCTGACTGTCAGGCACTTCCTTGCGTGCGAAGATGTAGCTGGTGGGTCCCAACAGTCAGGGGGAAACGTTTTTTTCATGAAATACAGTGGCCCGTCCGGTGGGTCCCAGCTGTTAGGTGGAGGAATCATTATTTTTCATGTAATAAGGAGGCACTTCCTTGCTGCGGCCATGGACCCAGCTGTCAGCCTCTCCACGTACAGTCCACATCCGATGGAAGTCGTTCCTTGACCATGTTGAGTACGTCGCGCCGAGAGCACCACGGCGGTGGATGACGACGAGGCTTAGGAAGGGGACGACGCGGAGCCGGGGAAGACGCGACAGTGGAAGCCCACGCGGAGAGGAGTACGAGGGTTCACTGGTTCGGTTGCGGTGTGAGGCTGCCGTTGCCGCAGAATAACAGGGGGTGTGGGTGAGTAGAGGGATGGCCTGGCCAGCGGTGGGAGTAGTAGGGGGCGGTGAGGCCTCCACGGCATCATAGCCGGCCATGGGAGGCAGGAGCACACAGCACGACCGGCGCTGGTTTGGGCGGCTGGAGCAAGAAGACCAAAGGTTGAAGAAGCACTACGGCCATTGGATGAACATCGTACGGTAACATGAGCTAGAATCGTTCATATTGACTAAGGGCCCATTCGGAAGTGCTCTAGCTTCCAAAAATCGCTGGCTCCATCTTCTCATCGAGCGAGCTATCTTCTCGAAGGAGGAGGGATCCGTTCGGCTCGCTCGCTGCGGCTCCTATCGCAAGCATGGGTTGGTAGCCTAGGAAACCAGGCTAAAGCCTGCTCGGCCATGTAGTGGGCCATTTTTGAAGGCCTAGTTCGGTGGGGAAGTGCAGGCCAGATTTTGGACAGGACATGTTTATTTTTCTGCTTTGTTTGCTGCAATTTATCGTGTACAAAGAGCAGTTCTTGCCTATACAGAGAGCACTTTATGATAGTACAAGTGTAAGAACTATACAAAACATTCAAATTTTCTAAATTCACCAGATGTTAGAACTGTACCAAACAATCAGCGTGCCTCTCACAAAAAATCAGCAGCAAGAACATGTACTACCAAAATAATAAAATTATTGATCTGACTAGAACTGTACAAACCAATTCATACAATAGCAGCAAGAAGTGTACCATCTCACAAACAATTGGAGCTGGCCACATACAATAGGCACAAATTCAGGCTGAAACAGAGTGGTACAAGAGGGGGAGGGGGCTGCTCAATGAGCTGGGGAAACATCTTCTCTAACGTGGATCTTGCTACAGGCTCCTCCAGGAGTAGTTCGTAGCACTATAGACTGCAGGGAAATTCTTGACTTGATCTGAAATCAATTCATAGCACTACAGACTGCACTACACATATATACAAAAAAATATGCACACATCAATTTCATATCACAAGAAATTGGGGCTACAGACAGAACATGAACTAGGCTGAATCAGAGTACTACAAGAGGGGGGAGGTGACTGCTCACCTTGAGCTGGGGGAACGGCTTCTCTGCCGGGGATCTTGCGGCCAGGCCCGTCCAGGAGCTCTACTTCGTGCGGCTGCCGGCGGCAACCATCGGAGAAAGTGGCGGCAGATGGGGTGACGACATCACGGGGACGTTGGGCGGCTGCTGCGAGCGGCAATGGACGAAGACTTGAGGGGCGATGTGTAGATCCGAGGGGCGGCGGCGGACGGTGGTGCGACTCTGCGGAGGCACGCCGGCGACGGGGCGGTGGCTAGGGTTGCGAGAGAAGAGGAGGAGCATGGGCGTTTGTTTCTATACGAGCAGAGGAGTCGGGCCACCAGGTCGAGGAAAACGATTCGACTCGGTATACTTTGTGGTGGCATTAGCACCGTAATTTTGAGCAACTCCTGATTCTGCTTTCTGCGAAGCTGCGCCAGCCCAGCTTCTCATCTCCGCGATAATTGCACTACCGAATCCTCGTCTCTGTGGAGCCAGCTTCTCGAAGCGGAGTTTGGTGCGGCTTCTCGGAGCAATTTTCGAAAGCCAACACGTGGACTGCTTCCGAACGGGCCCTAAGTTGACAAAGCCCTCCGTGCCCGTCAACTTGGTAGGCCCAGAAGTCAGCCTCCCACTATGCTGGGTTCCAGCTGGCGGGGGGAGTATTCATTTTTTTGTGCGTAATAAGGAGGCACTTCCTTGCGTGCGAAGATAGCTGGTGGGTCCGACCTATCAGCGGGGGGCACATTTTTTCGTGAAATACAGAGGCCCTTCTGGTGGGTCCCAGATGTTAGGTGGAGGAATCATTATTTTGTGCGTAATAAGGAGGCATTTCCTTGTGTGCGGCCATGGACCCAGCTGTCAGCCTCTCCACGCATAGTCTACTTCCGATGGTGTCATTCATTGACCACGTTGACCATGCCACGCCGAGCGCATCCAAGGTGGTGGACGACGGTGAGCCCCCCGACAGGAACGAGCCGGAGATGGGACGATGCGGGAGTAGAGTCGCAGACGGAGAGGTGTACGAGGGTCAACTAGTTCTAGTGCGATGGGGTTCGGTAGTTGGTGGAGAAGAACAGGAGGTGTGGAGGGGTGGAGGGATGGCCTGACCAACGGTGGAGTAGCGCTTCATAGCGAAGCATGCTAAGCAGAGCTGCTAGCAGCAGGAGGCGGGAGGTGGTCCCGGCAGCGCTGGAGGAAGAAGACGAGAGATTGAAGATGGATGACAGTCGTTGGATGTAAATCCAATGGCTAACATGTCAGAATCATTTGTTGACTAAATTCACAATGACTTGCGTTGGCTTTGACCGATTGGCCCACATTTCAGCCTCCAAAAATGTGGCACGTATTCAACCCATTTTTTCAGAACTTACAGTCTTATTTTTGCGCGGTAGAATTTACAGCCAATTTGATCTTTTTTCTTTGAATTACAGTCCATTAGCTGGGCTGGGTGAACAAATAATGTAGCGTCCATGCGGCCCATATATTTTATTTCCTAAAAAATTACATGCCATTTGCACTTTCTTAAAATACACGATTTTGCTGGGCTGATTCTAACTATAATGTTAGGTTGGGCCAGCAACGTTATCAAAAAACAAAAAGGGCTGAGCATTTTGTTATAAATATATTTAAATAATAAGTGATATCATTACATTCATCCTTAAATCTTACCAAGCTTTTGTACACAATCACTAGGATTTTCGAGCCAAAACAATCTAGGATTTTATTGTTAAGAAATTATTTTTATAAGTTAATAAGATGTGGGATATTGTTTTCTTACATATGTAAGTATTTGTTAAATATATGATGACAATAAAAATAATATATAATAACATATAAAATAATTTAAATATATATAATATAGTTAGAAGGGAAAGATAAGTTGGACCTGGCGTTCCTATTCTTATATAGAAAAATAGAACAGACCTCTGCATTTTCTTCAAAAAAATACATAAATTGGGATGCCGATGTTTCAGGAAAAATAAAACCTCGGATGGGAAGGTCCATAGGCCGGTCGATACATGACGGCCCTCAAGAAAATACAAACAAGCCTATGGACCTCCCATCCGAGGTCGTGGGCTGCGCATGTTAAAAATGAAAGCCTAGACGGGGCAGCCCAAAACCCAGCTGATACTTGTTGCCCCGGTGATAATAAATGATACCTGCCAGCTCCCCGACTTCTTTGTGAATTTATCTCCTATAGTAACTACGTTGAAGCACCTAAAAAAATGTAACTATGTTGACAAACCCGTGGGCCCCAATGTCAGTATAGCATTAGGAGGAAGTATTTTTTCGATGAGGCACTTGCTTGCGTACGACCATAGACCTGGTCGTACAGTCCTCTCCAGATTCCTCTCGTTTGTTTAGCTTGTTCAGAATGGCAGATAGCGGCGTCGTGGCGAGCGCACAAAGGCGCAGGAGGGGATCCAACCACCTGAGGAAGTACCTTATTATTAACGAAACTACTGAACTAGCCTAGTGTCCAAGTGACACTACCCGACAGTTGTTCCGCCCGGGTTCAATTCCACCTGTGTAGGGAAAATATATGCAAATTTTTTGCCTCTACCTTTATTGACATGTGGGTCCAAATTGTCATCTACGCACACCACGTCCAACACTTGCCAAAACTTGGTCCCTCGTTTTCTTTGTGTTTCGCACACTCGACATTGTGTGGGCATTTTGACTGTGCATCATATGAAGATGTGCTATGCATGAATGTTGATAAGCATGATGTTAACTGGCTGGTAGTTCCATTTTCGACCATGAATAAAACTTCAAACATGATGTTAACCCTGTTTGAAAAGGCCGTGTTAATATAAATGCTCTGCCTCTGAAAGTTGCAGTTTCTTATCTGAGACTGAACTTGCAGTTTCTTGTCTGAAACTGAAACTTGCAGTTTCTTCTCTGAGAATCACATTGTCTGCACTTTTATACTCCTATGAAACTACATTTTTAAGTGCTAAAAATAGATCTCTAGAATTGATAAAATACTTCATATGCTCAATACTGCAAATCTGAAATTCAAAAGATATTCATATGTGAAAGTACTCCCAAAATACACAACACAAAACACAATTCACAACCTGCAAATACTGACAACCCTAAGCTCCCCCTGACAATTCACAACCTGCCCGACTATTGGGTTGGGGGGGGGCAGTCCCCTCCTATTCCTCAGCGGCAGACAACCTCCCCGTGAGACGATGTGAACGGCGAGGGAGAGGATGGCGGGGAAGCATCGTCGGGCCAACTGTATTTCTCCTCTTGCAGTTGGGTTCGGTCGACGAAGACTCCACCGGCTCGCTCTGGCAGGACACCCTCACAAACGGCACCCTGTAGATGCTCGATCCTTCAATCTCTGGTGGATGCTCCATCTAGGATCGATACTCCCACCACCGCTCCCTCACGATCGGATTCAGTGAATCTGTTTGCTCCATGGCCCAGAGGAGCAGCTCTATGTACTCCCGCGCGACTCCCTTCGGGAGTATCGCTACCTTTTCGCTCTGTTGCAGATATTTGTCCATGGATGTCACCGTCGCCGCTAGTTGGTCCTTGTTGTCATACCAAGACTATATCTCCAACATCCTAGCTAGCTTCACAAGGTCACCGTCTGCGATCCTCACGTATCAGTTGTATTCCTCCATCGATCTACTTCTCCACAGCACCTTCACTCGCCAGCGGTGGTTTTTAAATGGAAGAGGAGAGGAGCAGTGCTGGTTTTGGATTAGAACGGGAGAGGAGCGGCGCTGGTTTTGGACTAGAATAGGAGAGGAGGGGCGGTGGTTCTAAAATGGAAGAGGAGAGGAGCGGCACTGGATTTAGATTGGAACAAGAGAGGACCGGCGGTGGTTTAAGAGGAGAAGAGCGGAAGAGCGGCGCTGGTCTTGGAAGTATTTTTTTTGTTGTTTTGCGTATTTTGGGTCAAAGTTTGACCACGTACTGTATTTGACAAGCAAAATGTGAATGCATGTCACCAAAAATTGTATCGTTTGGTTCGTACCTGAATGTACTTTCAAATTATATTATTTTTGCAACGTATAACATATATTTTATGTGCGAAAATCATGGTCAATTATGACCCAGAGTAAAAGGGAGACTAGTTATTGTGGGGTCGCTTTCTTGATTGAAGGGTAAATTGATTTTGATTTTGATCCAGTCATAGCATGCCGGCCCTCTCGTCCAATCCTAAATCGCTGCCGCATGCTCCTCTCCCTCTTCTCCATTGCAAAACTACCGTCTCGCCTCTCCCTCTTCTGATCTTCTCCATTGAAAAACCACCTCCCCTCCTCTCCATCGTCTCCATTCCAAAACCACCGTCTTGCCTCTCCCTCTTCTCTATTGCAAGACCACCGTCTCTCCTCCCATCTTCCAAAGCTAGCACTAGACCACTCAGAAGGACATCTATGGAGAGGATGCACCAGCGAATCAGGGAGGTCGCCGGTGGCGACCAGGCAAAGTTAGCCAGGTTTAAGGAGATCCTAAGTCTGTTTGATAACGAGTGGGAGATTTCGAGGATGGTGCGGGCCATGTGGCAATGTATGCAAAAGAGCAAGACGACGGCGATGTACATGTACTCCTCGGCGGCAGTCACGTCGCAGTCCTCCGAGTTCATCAATTATCTCCTCTGGGTGATGGAGCAGACAGATTTGCCCGAGGCGACAGTCGAGCGGAGGTGGTGGGTGTACGGTTTGAAGGTCGAGCTCCTAGAGGATAACGAATTGATCGAGTATGGTGTGTCATTCGTGAGGGTGCAGAGCCAGCCGGAGCCATAGGAGTATTCGTTCTCCCACCACAAGAGGAGGCCAGATGGCGTGACGTCGCTTCCCCATCGTTCTCCATGGTTCCCTCGATGCTCGCCTCATTTCAACGGCGGCGGTAGGGTTTAAGGTAAGCTTCGCACTAACCTAATCTTCCACCTGCTCATGCTTACAATCTGTGTGATAGCTAATGAAAATCATGCTTACAATCAGTCTCTGAGTACTACGCCAATCACCCTAAAATAGCTCTGGACCTTTGGGTCAAAGTTGTGACACAGTGTACAAATAAATAAAAATAGATTGGTGCTTCTTTCAGAAAAGAGTACTCCCTAGAAAACTTCCAATATAAGCTACTAGTATTTGGTTAGAGGATTTGCTGCCGAAAGATCCGTCCACAGAGAGCGCCACACATCCCACTGGTGGTGGTGGATGCCAATGCATGCATGCAGCATGGTTAGTGTCGGTAATTTTTACTTGGCACACCTCGCACTCTGCATATACACTACTAGGGAAAACCCTAGCAGTAGCGCGGGTTTTGTGTCCACTAGTAGCGCGGGAGGCCGCGCTACTAATAAGGCGCTACAACTATTGCTTAGCAGTAACGCGTGCCCGCACGCGCTACTGCTAGGACAAATAGCTGCAACGTTTATTCAGTACCGCGCTACTGCTAAGGTAACTACTTGCAGCGTGTTTTATGTCCATCGCTACTAGTATTTTTTAGTGTATTTATGCGCCATCGTACAAATATTGGTACAATACCAGTTATGAGGTTTACATCATTATGTCCATAACAGTGTGTCAAATGAAGGCGGATTAGGTTCAAGTGGAGGCAATATGTGGTGCATGTCAAAAGTATACTACTAATCCAAACTTGATCTAGTTTGGACTAGTAGTACTTTCGATGTGCACCACATGTTGCCTCCACTTGAATCTAATCTGCCAGCACAAGCTATTTAATCATCATCATAGTCATTACCACCAACAGTATTTATTTAATCACCACTAACACTAGCTAATAATAATCATCATAGTCATTACCACCAACACTAGCTATTTTATCATCATAGTAATAGTGTAGCACATCATCATCCTCAAACTCATTTCTAGCTAGCTAATCACTCCTGCTGCTCTCTCTTAGGTAAAATAACATAAAACATGTATAGCTCTCCTCCTTGATCAAACTGGAGCATGCAGATGAACCTGTCTCCTAATCGTGGGTAGCGCATCTGTTTGCTGCCCCCTAGTACTTCTCTGCGCTCCCCCATCACATATTTGGTCCAGTCTTGCACTATTAAGCATCCGTCGCTAATCTTGAATGCACTAAAGTAATCTGTAGGATATCTTGGCCGTAAGCTGATAATACTCATGGTACCTTTAGTCTCGATCCCATAAGGCACAACATTCATCGGGAGTCCCTGTTGAAGAACATCGTATGGTAACATACTTAGCAATGAAGTTTAGCTTCAAAAATAATGTATGGAAAAGATGCACTGATGACAAATAGTAAAAATCTTACCATCCTTCCTAAATAGATGTGACCGTAGTTCATTACGAACACTATTGGTCGCACATTTTCAGTACTAACATTTCTAAATGCAGGAAGAAAATTTGTCTTGACAGTATCAAGATCCTCAAGCCATGAAACATAATGACTGAGCTCCTCGCAGTTGAGTTCAGCCCCAGGACAGTATACGGTCCTGTCTACCAAGCGCTGGACATGTTTGCTTGCACCGAAATAAGCTGACAATACAAATTAGTTGTCAACTATTTTTGAATAAACAATATCAAAGACATAAATATATATGGTTGAGAAACTTACATAATGGTATAACTGGAGGCGTCTGCACATCGACCCAGATGTCGGTATTACCTTCAATATCATCTTCCGGACGAATATCAAAGGTGATAACCATATCAGGCTCAAATGCATAAGTCTTGCATAGTGCTCGCCATGTTTTGCATCCAAAATAGGTGTAGTCGTCTGAATTGTATAATTTTGCATGGAAAATATAACCATGCTCGGTCTTCAAGTAAACTTTCTTTTCCTCCATACTATGACTGAAACCTATCTTATCCAATACAAAAACTCTTGCATGGCAGGGGATACGCTAGTACAATAGTAAAAAAAATATAAGTTGAAGCAAATGAAGCAGATGTCATGCTTAATTACGAAAAAAGACTTGTCGTTGTGACTTACTGTATCCACTTCGAAGTTCTCGTCCAGCTTGATGCTGAAGCGCCTATCATCATCTAGGAAGATTCCGTCGCACAGATCGCGCTCGTCTTCGCAGTATTTGCAAATACCGAAATCCTTTTCGTCGTCAGACATTTCCTATGTTCATAGTTAAAACATTAATTGAAAATCGATCGAAGACAACTACCAAGATACTCAACACACAAATCCGAGGCACTCGATATTTCCTACATATTCTGGCACAAGTCATGCCAAAATTCACGGAAAAATCCGGCATGACCTTTGCTAAAATAGGACATATCGAGCGCCTGAAATTTGCCGGAACGGAAATGAATCAACACTCCGGCAAAACATAGGCCACTCGGAGGTGTAACCTGCAAACATGACCGGCCACTTGGATATTGAGCAACACAAGATATACATTTCAAAATATCTTATAGGACTCAAATTAGCATGCATTCAATAAGAAAAAGTAAATCATCTCATGTGTCCGTACATCATCGAATATTATCACTAATACATCATGAATAGTGTCATACATATAACATCACTAATACAACTAAAACTCTAGCACACGACGGGTATCGGCGCGGGCGGTGGACACCCAGAGAGAAGGAGCCATCACGGGATCATAGCTCCAGTGAGATCCCCGGAGAACCTGCCAGGTATTGGAGAACGGCCTGTGCTCCAACGCAAACAAGTAGCGACGGACGTGCGCGTCCTCCTCACTGACACGGTGACGCACCACCTCTGTGGAGTCCTCTAGCCTCTGGATCATCACTGGCCCACGCGACCGCCGCCAAAGAAGGTTCGGGTCAACGACAGGCTGGCTCCTCACCAACCTGCGCCCCCCGGTAGGTAGCGCCTCCCAGTACCACCCCGGCAGAGCCCAATCCCGGACATGGCCGATCTGGTCAAGCAGGTATCGTCCTCCGCCGACTCGACGACGAGGATACGGGATAGGCATCGTCCACGTCGAGGCGGGAAAATTTGCTTTAACTAAAAAATAGAAACAAGTTCTTACTAACTAGTTCTATTAATTCAACTAGTTCTTACTAAAAATAAACTTACTATAAATAAAAATATTCTAGTACCTAATTAGTACCTATAGTTCTTACTAACTAATTAGTACCGAGGAACTACTGCCTTAATTACCATCTAAGTAATTAACTAACTAGCACTAAAGATAGCCTAGGGTTCATACTAACTAGCACTAAATAACTAGGGTTCATACTAAGCAGAGAAGAGGGATCAGAAGGGGAGAGTGCTCACAGAGGGCGGGGAGACGGCGGCACCGAGGCGCGGCGAGGCGGGGTCGGGGGAGACGGCGGCGAGGCGGGATCGGGGGAGACGGCGGCGAGGCGGGGTCGGGGGAGACAGTGCGAGGCGGGTCGAGGGAGACGGCGGCGAGGCGGGGTCGGGGGAGACGGCGGCGAGGCGGGGTCGGGGGAGACGGCGGCGAGGCGAGGTCGGGGGAGACGACGGTGAGGTGGGGTCGAGGGAGACGGCGGCGTGGCGGAGGCGACGAGGAATAGTAGAGGAGAATTGGGGGAGGAAGCAGAGGGGGGAGTCAGGCCGCACGCGGGGGGCTAGGTGAAAATAGCTTTAACTATAGCGTGGGGAGGGAAAACGTGCAGCTGCTAAAATCCGTAGTAGTAGCGCTATTCGTAGAAGGCTGCTACTACTATACCTAGCACGTCGGGAACGGTGTGGCAATTATAGTAGTAGCGCTTTCTGTTCCTGCCGCGCTACTGCTAAGCGGGTAACAGTAGCGCGGTTCTGCCAGACGCGCTACTGCTAAGTAGCAGTAGCGCCTCATTTTAACAAGCACTACTGGTAACATTCTGTGTATAAGGTTTTCCCTAGTAGTGATATGCCGGTTCCATACGTACATTTGTGCAGTTCCGTGAAAATGCAGCTGAATAACCCTGTTTGCACAAATAATGAAAAAGTGTGATTACATTATAGTGGCACTAGTTGATGAAGCACACAAAATAAATAGAAGAAAATATTGTGATAGTATCATAGTATGCCATGCTACAATGGCAAGATGGGCCCTGCGACGCCTCATACGGTACGCCTCATACTGGAAATCGTCCCAAGTCTCCCAGATACACCTTCTGCCAGTGATGAACATCACTGTACAATGATAGTACAAGAAGGCGCCTTGAGACATTCAAATCTCTATTTTTGTACAGATCAACTAAAATTAAGCACCCCAGTTTGCAAAAACGCTTAAACATTAACAATGGGATTAGTTGATGAAACATACATTAACAAAGAGAAGCACTTTCTTTATCTACATTGGAAATGAAATGATAGAGAGGACACTCGCTCTATATTAACTGTATTATAACTTCATTTTATCAGTGACACTAGGGTTGAGCAGGTGGCAAACGAGGTGTACCGTTCATCACAAGAATGGAGGCCGGGGGTGCTTAGACTAGGATGCTGAAGCTGGCTCTTTCAGTCACCAACATGGATGATTCAATTCATGGGACCTTTCGGTGCAGCTCACCTAAAATGAAACAATGTCCCATGATCTAGTAGCTTCTTCTTCATTTTTTTAAGAAAAGGGCTCCAGCCTCGGTTCCATTTCCATCAGAAAACAAAACCCATAGAGCTTCTTCTTCATTAGTTGCAATAAAATTGAGCAACATCAAGGTTGGTTGTGAAGCTCCTGGAATGTTCAACTATAATTTGGATATCATTTGTGCAGTTCAACTAAGATCGAGCATGAAATGTATATCTCTGTTTGCGCAAAAAAGGTGGACAGGAGGGTGAATAACAAGTGATGAAACATGCATCAAATGAAAAGAAGCATGTTCCTCATCTGAATGGAAATCCTACAAGGACAGTAGCAATTTCTAAAGCAGTGGCATTACTAGATATTAGTGTGGGCATTAGGATTAACTATGACAACCGTTAAATACGACATTGCTTTGGGCATGAGAGAGTAGGTGGACCAGGACAGTTGCATTTCTAACAAAAAGAACCAACTTATCTTAATGGGAAATTTAGCAGGACATGTAAAAAAGTGCCATTGATTCATATTACTGGAGGCATTACATTGAAAACAACATTGGTTTAACATGTCCTTACTTTTAGCAGTGCAACTGCTATATTTTACCAGTGGCATTAAATGAGAGTGGCTCGGGGCAACAAACATCAGAACAGGATATCTGGGTTTGTCCCATTTTTGTTCGATATAGACACCTTATGCTGTGTGAGGCTAGCAAATCTAGTGCTGGACTTAGTCTGTTGACTTGTTCCCCAGTCCCCACTTTCTTTCCTTTTTCAACCAATAGATCGGGTTTATATTGAGTTTGTACTATGTTTCCCTTTATTTCCCTATTAGACCTAGAGGCCAGTTGGATAGGCAGTCTCTGCTACTTTTCGCCCCCATTATTTCCTCTTTCGACCAAGTCCTAGATTCAGGTAACAAATCCTCCCCCAGCCCCCACCCCCTTTCTTCCTTGTTTGAACCAAGTAGTACTAGATTCGAGTGCATGAACTAGTTTTACCTCTTAAACATAAAAATTAGGTGGTTTTCGAACATTTGATCGATCCTATCTACGAGGGGGCCTGAGAAATAGTAAAAGATACAAATGCAGCAACATCAGGAACTCGGGAAGTAGAGCAAGGCCGGTTTCAAAGGAAGTTATACCTGATGGTCGCCGGGATGTCGCTAGGTGGGCGGCGGGAGGCCGGATCTGCCCACACTACGGCAGTGAGGAAGAAGGGGTCGGAGGCCCTCCCTCGACAGCGGTGCTTGGGGGAGAACAACAAGGCAGGCTGATCGGGACGTGCCAGCAGTGGGTGAGGGAGTTCCGGACTAGGGGGTGTCCGGATAGCCGAACTATCATCATCGGCCAGACTCCAAGACTATGAAGATACAAGATTGAAGACTTCGTCCCGTGTCCGGATGGGACTTTCCTTGGCGTGGAAGGCAAGCTTGGCGATACGGATATGTAGATCTCCTACCATTGTAACCGACTCTGTGTAACCCTAGCCCTCTTCGGTGTCTATATAAACCGGATGGCTTTAGTCCATAGGACGAAAAACAATCATACCATAGGCTAGCTTCTAGGGTTTAGCCTCCTTGATCTCGTGGTAGATCTACTCTTGTAACACACATCATCAATATTAATCAAGCAGGACGTAGGGTTTTACCTCCATCAAGAGGGCCTGAACCTGGGTAAAACATTGTGTCCCTTGTCTCCTGTTACCATCCGCCTAGACGCACAGTTCGGGACCCCCTACCCGAGATCCGCCGGTTTTGACACCGACATTGGTGCTTTCATTGAGAGTTCCTCTATGCCGTCACCGATAGGCTCGATGGCCTCTTCGATCATCTACAATGACGCGGTCCAGGGTGAGACCTTTCTCCCCGGACAGATCTTCATATTCGGCGGCTTCGCGCTGCGGGCCAATTCGCTTGGCCAACTGGAGCAGATTGAAAGCTACGCCCCTGGCCGTCAGGTCAGATTTGGAAGTTTGAACTTCACGGCTGACATCCGCGGGGACTTGATCCTCGATGGATTCGAGCCACAGCCGAGCATGCCGCACTGTCACGGCGAGCATGATTTAGCTCTGCAGCCGGACAGTACCCTGGAGGCCGCACTCGAGCCCGCTTCGACATTCAATTCGGAGCCGGCTACGCAGATTGAGGATGGATGGCTAGACACCGCCTCGGGGGCTGCAACCTCTAAGGCGATAGAGCCGAACACTGACCTTGTCCCTCATGAAGCTCGTGACTCCGAGGTGCCGGACTCCTTGCCGGACTCCGAACCACCCGCGCCCCCACCGATCGAATCCGATTGGGCGCCGATCATGGAGTTCACCGCAGCGGACATCTTTCAAGACCCACCTTTCGGCAACATTTTGAGTTCGCTAAAGTATCTCTCGTTATCAGGAGAGCCCTGGCCGGACTGCGGACATGACGGTTGGGATGCGGACGACGAAGAAATTCAAAGCCCACCCACCACCCACTTGGTAGCCACTGTCGACGATCTAACCGACATGCTAGACTACGACTCCGAAGACATCGACGGTATGGACGACAATGCCGGAGACGACCAAGAACCAGCACCCATTGGGCACCGGAAAGCCACCCCAACGCACGACGTATACATGGTGGATACACCAAAAGGAAGCGACAACAAGGAAAAACGGGACGTGGCGAAGGAAAACTCCCCCAACAAACAACCAAAATGGCGACGCAAGCGCCGCCCGAAGGCTGGCCTAGATAAAAACGGCACCCATACGGACCCGGCCCTAGAGCAGGGCGAAGCAGTGGACGACGAACATGCTACCAAGCAACCCATCCCCGGCGAGGACGATCTCACATCACCAGAGCATATGAACCTTCATAAAAGGCTCGTCGCCACTACAAGAAGTTTGAAGAAGCAAAAGCGGAAGCTCAAAACAGCGGAGGACGCACTCAGAATGAGATGGAGCAAAGTACTCAACACCGCAGATAAATATGGCGCTAGTCACCAGACAAAGAGCTACCCGAAGCGCAAGTTGTTGCCCGAATTTGACGAGGAGGCCTTAGAGCCCCCGCAGTCAAAAAAGAAAGAAGCCTCCTGGCCGGATTGGCGACCAGATGATAGGCCAAGAACAGCAAGGGGCGCCGCACACAAGCCGGCACACAATCAGCATAAAGATCCTCGGAAAAAGGATGACCCGGCCAGGTCTATCTATGGGCCAAAAAAGAAGACTCCAGGAAGCAATATAACCCGCCGAGCATTTGAAGACAACGGCACACCCAAATACAGGGGCGCCGCACACCCACTATGTTTCACCGACGAGGTACTGGATCATGGATTTCCAGTGGGATTCAAACCCGTAAACATAGAGGCATATGACGGAACAACAGACCCCGAAGTCTGGATTGAGGATTATATCCTACACATACATATGGCCAGAGGAGACGATCTCCATGCCATAAAATACCTACCCCTCAAGCTCAAAGGGCCAGCTCGGCATTGGCTCAAAAGCCTCCCAGAAAATACCATTGGAAGTTGGGAAGAGCTTGAGGATGCATTTCGAGCAAATTTTCAGGGGACTTATGTCCGCCCTCCGGATGCAGACGATTTAAGTCACATAACTCAACAGCCCGGAGAGTCAGCACGCAAATTCTGGAACAGGTTCCTCACTAAAAAGAACCAAATAGTCGAATGTCCGGACGCTGAAGCCTTAGCAGCCTTTAAACACAACGTCCGAGATGAATGGCTCGCCAGGCACCTCGGCCAAGAAAAACCAAGAACAATGGCTGCACTAACAAGCCTCATGACCCACTTTTGCGCGGGGGAAGACAGCTGGCTGGCTAGATGCAACACCAGCGACCCGAGTACATCCGAAGTCAGGGATGGAAATGGCAAATCACGACGCAGAAAAGATCAGCGCCGAAACAAGGAAAATGGCCCAAATAGTACGGCGGTCAACGCTGGATTCAAAAGCTCTCGGCCGAATAACAAAACACTGCCCCTCAAGGACAACAATGACGAGCTATCCAACTTAAACAGGATTCTGGATAGGCTATGTCAAATACATGGTACCTCCGGCAAGCCTGCAAACCATACCCATAGAGATTGTTGGGTCTACAAGCAGTCCGGCCGACTTAACGCCAAACACAAGGGGCTCGACACACCAAGCGAAAGTTACGAACCCCAAAAGCAGCACTCTGGAAAACAGAAGACTTTCCCACTAGAAGTCAAAACAGTGAACTCACTTCATGTGATAACACGAAAACACAGCGCGGCACCTGCCATACCAGGACACCGTCCGCATAATGGGGATAGACCCTACCAAAATTCTCCATAGCAGCACTTCCTTCAAAGGAGTGATGCTAGGCCTTTAAGCCAATTATACAGGCTCTGTTCGGTTCATCCGACAACCTTCGTCACGAAAAGCTCACTCTTCATATCGCCCCATTTCACAGTGGCCCTCGAGCACTACTGGGACGCGAAGCTTTCGCCCGCTTTAATGCAATACCACATTACACGTCTCTTACGCTTACAATGCCCGGTCCACATGGCATAATCTCATTAAAGAGTAACTCCGAGTGTTCCTTGACCACGGAGAACGTGAGGCTGCCTTGACAGCCACACACTAATCCGACCTTGCAGGTCAAGGCCCCTAAAAAAACAGGTCATTCCGACCTCGGACACGGTTAGGCGAGTCCGGCGTAAATAAACAAGGGGCTTCCCAGCCGCATCCCCCCTTTATAAGGGGCCGCGCGTATAAATGATGAGAGCCAATAAAGCTCAACTTTCTTCATCTTCCAAATTATACTTTATTTTTTCTGCATGATATTTCTTGGAAATTAAGTCCTTCTCTTTTACAGATGAAGCACGTGCAACACCCGTCCAGGATACAGCACAACGGAGACACAGGCGCAGACGTGCAGCAGGGACCCGTCGCAAGGATTCTTTTCAGATTAAGACCCTGCGTAAACCTTTCTTACTATCTCTTGTTGATACACATCCCCCAGTTTCCTACCATAGCCGAGGAGGAGGCTCGCGTTTTGGCATCGGCCGCGTCATAAGTTCCCGCCTGTACCTGGACACTAGGGGCTTAGGGCATTATTCTGCCCGGTATCATAAAGACCGAACACCTCAGGGAGTGTTGGGTGTCTCGAGTTAGGCCTTATATGCATCAGCTCCGAATCATGTCTTTGGTCAAATGTTGGGTTTGCCCGGCTCCTGTGTTTTGCTGCCTTATGTTCCGCTCCATCGGCTAACGCGGCACCAGGAGAACTACTGCGATTGTGCCCCGGTTCGGCCGGGCGAGCACCTCAGTAGAGAAAGCCGAAAACTGACTGTCATGATATAGCGAGAGACTGGTCAACCACTCGATCGACCATTGGAATGTTTAGAATTCCTCCGCTTTGACGAAGGACCGCTTCCCGGTCAGGCACATACGCACCCCGAGTTCGGAGAAGAGCGGTGCCGCTAGGGGCTATATAGTAGCCCCACATTCGAGCTCCTATGGCTAAGTGAAAGTGATAAAGCATTATAGTCCGGTTGCCTAGTTTGCTACGCTTTCACCTCCTTAAAAGGACCAAGACGTTGGATTAAGTGTGAAAAAGCGCTTTTCTTTTTGCAAACACCCCCGCACCATGTGCGTGGGGGCTGAAGCCAAAGACTGCCATCTTTCAGATTATACATACACATACGGCCGCACAGGAGATAGTTCAATACTTGAACGCACAAGTATAAAAAGCTATTGTATTATAAACATGGTCTCAGAGATCATACATGTCATTTAAACATAACATCTTTCGAGCACTGCGACTCTATTAAACGAGCGCCCTGTAGGACTTCCTCAAAATAGTGCTCGGTGGGGAATCGGCTTTCGTCCGAACCCCGGGATGCAACAACGGTGGCATCCATCTCCACCCAGTATGTCTTAACACGGGCGAGAGCCATCCATGCACCTTCTATGCATGCCGACCGCTTCATCGCCCCAATATGCGGCACCGCCCCAAGGAACTGCTGCAACAAGCCAAAATAACTCTTCGGCTTGGGCCTTTCTGGCCACACATGAGCGACCACATCTGTCATGGCAAGTCCGGACAACCTATTCAGCTCAGCCCACTCAACCAGCCGATCACTCAATGGAAGTGGATGCTCCGGACTATGGAATTGAGACCAGAAAAGCTCTTCCATTTCGTGAACCTTCTGGCTTCGGAAGTGCACGACTGCATCCGCCGCACTCGCCGCCAAATCCAGATAAGGATCCTCCGCACCGCACAACCGGCCCAGCTGAGCATACTTCGGATCCGTGAACTTCCTATGCAGCATAAAGGGCTTTCCAGCCACAATGTCTCCGACCTGACGCAGTTCCTCCTTCATAGCCTGCATCGCACTACGGGCATCCTTGGCTTCGGCGTCGGCCTTCTTCGGGTCCTCTTGCTCCGCTCGGTGTTGTCTTTCAAGAACCTCCTGGCGGTCGGTAGCATCTTCTAATTTTGCGGCCATTCCGGCTATCTCCTCCCTGCTTCGGCAGTGAGCAGCCTTCTCGGCTTCTAGCTCTTCCGCTGCCTTCAAGGCAGCCGCCTCGCTTTTTCTGGTTTGCTCCTTGGCCCAAGCAAGCTCTGCTCAAAGGTCTTCCACAGCAGCAGCACCATCTGCATCAAGCATACAAATTGTAAGGAATGGGTGTCAGCTCCCTTACTAGGCGATCGCGGAGCAACCACATACCTTGTGACTCATCAAGTCGTTTATTCACCAATGAGATGTCCGCATCCGCAACGTCGAGTTGCCTCTTAAGCTTGGCAACTCCATCAGTCCGGCTGGCCACCGAACATTCCGCCACCTGCGTAGGAAAGGCGACAATCTATAACTGAGATTATGATCCTCGGCACGCTGCCGTTTTCGACAGCATACCAAGTCTCAGGGGCTACTATCTATATAGGGCGCACTTCATGTGCAAAACTGTCAAAAGGTATGACATTTTTTGCGTACCTCAAATCCCGTCAGCAAACTTCCGACGGCCTCACACAACCCGCTTTCGGCGGACGAGATGCTCTCAATCACCATACTCATTAATGTGCGGTGATCTTCTGAGATAGATGCCCTCTTGAGCAAATCCTGCAGCTCCACCGGCCGTACTCCAATGGGTGCCGAACTCTCTGGCCCCGCCGGACTCGGGGAGACCCTTCGCGACGACACCTCAGGGTCGTCTGCCCCGCACGACGGGGTGGCAGATGGAGGCGTTTCGCTCTCCATCATTTCCGGACGAAGGTCTCCCGAAGATGAGCTGTGCTGAGATGGGCTGAGATCCGAACTACAAGATGAAAACTTCGGTTACCCTTAGAAATTAAGCAGGGGTGTCCACTATTACAAAATTCCCCCTTTTTTACTTACGGCTCACTGGAGGGCTGATTCCTCCGAGGAGACAGTATGGCCGGGGCTCTTCACGGCACAGGACCTTCCGGTACAGATTTGTTTCCCTGCTTTGAGGCCTTGGCCTCCGGGTCTTCGAAAGCGGTCCTCTTCTCCCCCTGGAAGGAGGGACTCTCAATTCCTCCCTAACTGAAAGCCTCCTTAGCAGAGGTGGTAGTTCCCCTGTGCCCCCCTTCGCCCTCCTCCGAAGGTGCAACCTCCAACATTTTGATTAACACGGGATCCTGCATGGTCTCAGGGAGGGGGGCCAGACACCGTATCAGTTTTGCTTGCGCTATCCACTCCTGTCCAAGGGATAGCTGGTTAAAAGGCAAACCCACGATAAATAAATGGACAATGTGTCTGGATACAGGGCTACTTACTTGAGTATCCGCGCGATTGCAGCTTAGGCCAGCATCCTCGGTCAAGTCCGGACGCATCTCTTGCGATCCGAAGAACAGTTTGTACATCTCCGCGGGTGTCAAACCCATGAAGTGTTTAAGAGCTCGTGGCCCCTCCGGATTAAACTCCCATAGGTGGAGAAGGTTTGTAGGGCAGTAGGCGCCGGATCAGCATAACCTGTACCACTACGACTAGATTGATCTCCCTTTCTTGGAGGCCTCGAATCCGGTCCTGCAACAGGGGTACGTCTTTGGACGGCCCCCAGTCACGCCCCCTATTGACCCATGACATCAGCTGTTGTGGAGGGCCCGAGCGGAAGACGGGTGGCGGCCTCTGCCTGCTGCCCCTGGGAGCGGTGATATAGAACCACTCCTGTTGCCAAAGGCCGAGCTCCTCCTGAAAAGAGCCCTCGGGCCAGGGAGCATAGGCCCTCTTGCTTATAACCGCCCCGCCGCACTCTGCCTAACGCCCCTCAATCATCTTCGGCTCTACGTTGAAGGTTTTGAGCCACAAGCCGAAGTGAGGGGAAGTGCGGAGGAAGGCTTCGCAGACGACAATGAATGATGAGATGTGGAGGATGGACTCCAGAGCCAGGTCATGGAATTCCAGCCCATACTAAAACATGAGCCCCCTCGCAAAGGGATCCGTCGGGAAGCCTAAACCCCGACGGAGGTGAGACACGAACACGACGCTCTCACCAAGCTCGGGAGTCGGAATAACCTGCCCTCGGGCAGGCAGCCTATGCGAAATCTCGTAGGTTAAGTACCTGGCGTCTCTCAGCTTTACCACGTCCTCTTCCATGACGGAGGAGGGCATCCACCGGCCTCGTAGGTCGGGGCCGGACATTGTCGAAGATCGAAGGTACCCGAATCTGGAGCCCTGGGTGTTGGAACTCGGGGCGAGGGGCGGATTCGATAGAGGATTGAAGGAAAAGAACGGGCCTTGGTCTCATTATAAAGAGGAAGAATACCAAGAGCCGTCCCCGTGACCGTTTGGAACCCGCCTTCGATGGAGGGGGCGTGGCAACGGGCACGGTTGGGTTACCCACGTCCGTATTGATGGGAATCCCGGAATAAGGGGAACACAATCTCTGCTTCGACAAGACGTGCCAAGGAAACCGCTTCGCTAAACGCGCTGAGGTGGTACAATAAAAACGATTCTAGTAAAGGCTTGGTAGTGGTGTGACGTCACGCCGCAAAATACGTCAGCAGATTGAACTTGTGTAATATTATTCTCTCTACGGTGGTGCGTGGAATTTATTTTTGCAGAGCCGGACACTATCCTGGTGTTCACAATCTTCTATAAATTATTCGGAGGAAGAACCCGCCTTGCAATGCCGAAGACAACATGCGCGCCGGACTCGTCGTCATTGAAGCCTGGTTCAGGGGCTACTGAGGGAGTTCCTGGACTAGGGGGTGTCCGGATAGCCGAACTATCATCATCGGCCGGACTCCAAGACTATGAAGATACAAGATTGAAGACTTCGTCCCGTGTCCGGATGGGACTTTCCTTGGCGTGGAAGGCAAGCTTGGCGATACGGATATGTAGATCTCCTACCATTGTAACCGACTCTGTGTAACCCTAGCCCTCTCCGGTGTCTATATAAACCGGATGGCTTTAGTCCGTAGGACGAAAAACAATCATACCATAGGCTAGCTTCTAGGGTTTAGCCTCCTTGATCTCGTGGTAGATCTACTCTTGTAACACACATCATCAATATTAATCAAGCAGGACGTAGGGTTTACCTCCATCAAGAGGGCCCGAACCTGGGTAAAACATTGTGTCCCTTGTCTCCTGTTACCATCCGCCTAGACGCACAGTTCGGGACCCCCTACCCGAGATCCGCCGGTTTTGACACCGACAGTGGGTAAGAGCCATCACCGAGGACGACCGCGTGAACATTGCACCTTCTCACCTTCCCCGGCGGAGAGGATCCGGCTCGATCTGTGACCAGCGGGGAGGAGAGAGAGAGACTGTGTGGCCATCGCTGTTGTGTTTAGATCTGGAGATGACGAGATAGTGTGAAGAGAGCAACACTAGCAAGCAAGCGCGGAGGCTCCTGCCTATATAGTGGAGTACTAGTTTTATTTTGTCTACTGGAGCTGGCTTGACCTCGTCAATGACTATCGAGAAGTCTACATGCATGTGGCCCGGAGGCGCAGTTGTCGTCATTTTGATCTGAAGCGCTGGATTATAACATATAGCACGAAAAAATGCCACATGACAAGAAATCATAACCTCACTGCCCAAAGGAGACAACATGAATCCCGACGGACAAACTAGACGAGGAACAAAGCTCAAATTAAAGATAAACTTGTAGAAAAGGGGCCCGTCGATAGATGTCCTAATTAATATAGCCGGCTTGACCTAGATGGCAGCCGAGTAGTCTTCGTGCATGTGCCCCCAATGACTAGACCAACTCAGTTGTCGCTGTTTAACCCTCGTAGTGATCCGAAGCACATGACACCTAATTTTGCGAGATGACAAGAAACCTTTTTTTAGATTTCTCATCACAACTACAGCCATGTACAACACAGCCTGCACGATATGTAGACGATAGCCAATCCAGGCGTGTCTGCTGGAGTCTGGTCACATGCATGGATGAACTGATCTTCCGTGTCTTGCAGGGATCGTCCAGGCACCAACGTAGTACAACACTTCTCTAGTACTTTCGCTCGTCTCCCTCTTCTATTAAGTCACCCGACTTGCGGGGCCGGGGAGTGTGCCTATGGTCGGTTCTCAATTGCAGTCCCAGATGTGTGTGCAAACGCAATATGACGCACGTTCCATTTGGAGAGCAGCGTGCCAGACCGACCGACCGTCTGGGGTGCGACGCGAACGTGACGAGCGTGCTGTATATTCCGTACATGTGTATCGCCATTTTCTAGAGGCTTTGCTCCATGGCGCAATCCATGGATACAAAATTAGCATACTGTACTATTTAAAAGTCGAGGGCGGGGCTTTTCCTGTGCGATAGGCGGGGCAATTCTGCCTAGTCGGTTCGAGAGAGACGCGAGAAGATGAGGGAGTAGGCTGCTGCAAACGTAGGGCTGTGTGATTTGGCAGCGAGTTACTGCTGGATAGGTGGGGCCTCATGATTTGACTTGTCATTATCATTTTAACTGCGGCGCTACGATCGGCGTGAGTCTCCCGATTCCTGACCACCTCCATACAGGTGCCTCTCCCAATGCTCCACCATGTAGTAGAGGCTGGCTCTTGCATGAGAGCCCACTTCTCCACTTTTTCCTTGCCTCTCTTTCCTCCACACATGCAAAAATGCCATGTAAAGCGCACTATTGTACTTACTTGCTCCTACAGGTGCTAAGCTTGCCACATAGGCATAAAGTCTGATGTGGCAAGTTAATCAAGAAGAGAGAGACTAGTTTGGTGACCCAAGGAAGAAACGGTGCTAAGCGCGTGTACCTAGGTGAAAAGCCATTTTGAGTCTATAGCTAATCAAATGAAGCAAACTTAGCAACAAAAAACTAATAAGCACACCATTTCATTGGAAGATGTCACTCCTTGGAAAATGCAAGAAATACTACTCCCTCTGTCCCATAATATAAGAACATTTTTGGCACTACAGTAGTGTCAAAAACCTTCTTATATTATGGGACGGAGGGAGTACGAAGAAAGAGATAGAGAGAAGTAAAAAAAATACACCTATAGCCAACCTTATAGCTAACCTTTTTGTAGTATGAGTGACTAAGTGATGACATGCCAACATCAGATAGCCTGACGCACCGTGTTAAATCTCCAAGGGTGCAACCGCGCGAGCGACACAATGGTCGTGGTAGGCGCGGCCATGATATGGGCTGCTGGCAGCCCTTGGATCTGAGATCAAACGCTCGCATGCTAAGTTGCTGAAATTTTGCAGAATAACCCTCCAGGACAGGATATTCACCCATAGGTCTAGAATCACGCCATGCAACCATTCGATCTCAGATCCAAGGGCTCTCGGAAGCCCGTAGCATGGGAGAATGGAAAGCCACTACCCTGCAATTCGCACGCTGGTAGTTCGCTCCTACTCGTCCCCGCACGTCCTTTAATATCACTACAAAAAAATACACTTTCGTGATGATACGTGTTTGTCACAGTAGGTCGCGTTTTTTGTCATGCATGTACATCCATGACGATTTTATGACAGAATCAAGATAGTCATACCTGTGCTGTCGTAGAAGTGTTCCATGACATTACCAAAATTATCATCACGGAAGTGTCCACTTCCATGACGATAAATCGCGCGTCACAGAAATGCTTTCGTCAAGGGTGACTGACACATGGCATCCACTGTAACAAAACGCCGTTAAGCTATCGGGTCGGGTTTTGGATCTGATAACTCGTTAACAGCCTCGACCAATGGGGATTTTCCACGTGTAAAATCCCCATTGGCTGGAGGAAACACGTGTCGGCTCATCATTGGGACAAATGTCATCCACTCATTGGACATAAGGCGCCTATCATACATTGACACGTGGCACGGCCCATCAAGTTTAAATGGGTCGGCCCAACTAAAGGCCCACAAGATTTTGCGGCCATAATGGGCCGGCCCAGCTAAAGGCCCACGAGATTTTGCGGGCCATAATGGGCTGGCCCAGCTAAAGGCCCACAAGATTTCACGGGCCATAATGGCCCGGCCCAGGTAAAGGCCCACAAGATTTTTGTGTGCCATACTGGGCCGACCTAGGTAAAGGCCCACAAAATTCTTGCGGGTCATAACGGGCTGGCCCAGCTAAAGGCCCACGAGATTTTGCCGACACTAATGGGCCGGCCCAGCTGTAGGCCCACAAGATTTTGAGGACCCTATTAGGCTGGCCCATTAACTGGCTGCCATGTTTTGGGCCAAATGCTGGCCCATATTTGATCCGGTCCATTAATGGCCTGCCATGTTTCGGTCCTAATAATGGCCCATATGAGATCCGGCCCGTTAAAAGCCTCCCATGTTCTGGGCCAAATCAGCCCAGATCAGGTCCGACCCTTTAAGAGGCTTCGGCCTCAATTATGGCCCATATCAGATTCGGCCCGTTAACTGGACGCTATGCTTTTGGGCTCACTTGCAAAAGGCCATTTAGTAATTCGGCCTGATATTAGTTTCAGCCTGTTAAGGGCCCGTTTAACATTTCGGCCCTATATTAATTTTGGCCTGTTAAAAGCCCGTCATATAGTTGGGCCTAACTACGGCCCGGTTTGCATCTGGCCTGCTCACAGCCGATATCTGATTGGTCCAAACAAGGACCGAGACAATTTTGGCCTGTTAAAAGCCCATGATTTGATTCGCACAATCATGGGCCGGGGTCCATTTCATGCTGCTGCCGGCCCGTGAGCTGTTCGGCATGTTTCAGGCCCAACCTACTTCTCAGCCTCCTAAAAGCCCATTGAGTTTTCTTGCGAAAAGAGGGTCGGGGGTTACTCGGCCTATTAAAGGCCCGAATCTACTAGTGGGCCAGTTTGACGGGGCCCATGATGCGGATCATACATCGTGATTGCATGACGGCTCGATTATGTACCGTAATTTTATGGTTTGGCCGCTTTACTATGAAGACAGGATATATATATAGTAAAATAACTATAGCATCGTGAATAAGAAAAAACCTAGAGTATACAATAAAGAAATTATGGCATATTACATCCACTGGGCATCAAAGGTCGCCACTATGATAATAAAGCACAAGTAGACAGCAGATTACATACACTGGGCATCAAAGATCGCCACCAGTGCAAATAAACACGCCGACAGAAAAATATACAAAACCGACAACACTTCAATAGAGTTCAAGAAAGGTTAGCCCTATTGGCGAGCTGCAGCGCAAGCACCTGAGCAAGATGATGAGACTGCGCTTGTTCAACACTTATATCTTCCTCACTCTGAAAGATAAACAAGCAGACAGATGACAGGTTTTGCACATAAAAGTATCAGTGCTGACAATTCATCACATTTCTTACTGACGAATAAAGTGACACAGTTTAAAAATGCATTAACACAATATGGTATTGTTCAGGTCAGGACATGGCAGGAAATGACATTGTGAAGGAGTTGGCAGCTTCACGACACCACTGGATTACAGATCAAGAACTCATAAGTATCAATGGTTAGTGTGCTGTCAATTTATCCCATTTTAGATTGGCAAATAAAGAGATGGTTTAAATAATAGTAGAATGATATGACATTGTTCATAGTTAAGACATTGCAGAATATGACATTGTGCTGTAGTGGGTAGGTTCACCACACCACTGGATTACGGATGAAGAACAGAAGCATACATGCAGTGCAAAAGAAGATCACTTGCTCTGTATAGTTTAATTTACATGGTATGAAGAAGGAACTTGGTTATACAACTGAAAACTTAAATTGAGAAGGACAAACTTTTGTTTATGAACTACATAATAAACTTTAAACATGCAATTTGATGCAAACACCAAAAATAAACAGCTGTTGCAGTCATGCCTAACCAAATATACAGAACAAAGTTTGAAGGCTTGAGAAGGACAAACTTACATTACTGGTGAAGACAGGCTTTATAAAGCCCTTGTCCATGCTGATGGGGGGTGCAATTCAAGAAGTTTACCACAGAATCTTCTTCATAAGCATTGCCTTTATTCTACATTTTGTTAAGAGTATAGATGTGATAATATACGAAAAATGGAGAATATTTAAGATAAGATGAAGAGTGATGCTACATAACGAAGTATCTATAAATGTATGTCCAACAATATAGGCAAAAGGCACAGCCAAGAGCAATGCACAACTAAACTTCTTCAGTACCAACCTTATGGTAAGAGTAAATATAGATCTAATGTGTAGAAAATGGAGGGCAAAGGAAAATAAGCTGCAGAGTGATGGTACATGAACAACTACCTGTCAATATAAGTAAATTGATAAAGGACAGCATGTACTTACAAGAACAATGCAGAGCTAAAAATATTCATTGGCATTGGATATATTCTACACTAATGTAACTATTCATACAGATCAGATAATTTGGAGCGAACAATTGATAAGCAAGCTATCATGCATACTGCTGTCACATAATGAACCAGGTATGTATGCAAGTACAGTGATATAGGACAACATGTACTAACAAGAGCAAAGCAGCGGGCAGCATATTTGTGATACCCTGTTGTTCTTTTCAAACCGGAATTCTTCTTCGAGTAGATTTCCTGCAAAAAAGATCCATAAGGCACATGCGGAAAAGTAGAAGTTCAAATTGTCATGTGATTTCATAGACAGTACCTCATCCTGGGAACGAGACCAGTGCATAACAAGGTTTTTCCATTCAATGTCTTCTAAATTTAGCACAAGAGACTTCACCGGAAATTTGTTTATAGACTTGCCATCAAAGTGTGATTTCCTCAGGTAACACCGATACTGCTGCAATGCTTCCTTGAAAAGCACAAGCAAGCTTTGCTCGTCATGACTATCCAGATTAACCTTTGCCTAGTTACAATCATTGATGTGTTCGATTAGCAGAAAACAGGAAAATAATAACCATGAATAATAGCACTTACACGTAAGTTGGACAGGAAGATGTGAAAATGGTGTTTGTCTTCACTATAATCTTCCCATGATGGGAATATATGCACGTAGTCCCTAACAACATTGAAAGCATTGTCTTTTAAACTAGGAATAAATGGAATGGGGTTCCAATCTGCAGGAATTGGCTGTCTCTGTAGTTGAGATAGGTCTTCGGCCGGTGGACTTGTTGTACTTTTTGCTGGAGTGGGATTTTTCTGTGGTACGGCTGGTGCTATGGCAAATGAAATCGGTATACCTTTTGCTGGAGTGCTGGTCCTGTGTGGTGGGGCTAGTGGTGTGGCCAGTGAAGTATGGGTACAGTCTGCTGGAGTCGGTCCTACATTTTGTGTCACTGGTTGTACAGCCAATATAAGTGGGGCGCTGTCTGATTTCTCCGGCACCACCACGTTTTTCAAGAACTTTGCTGGTGCTCCTTCGGGTTCGGCAATCACCCTTTTCCTTTTTGATGTCTGATGCACAAGAACAACATTTGAGTGGAAAAACATGGTATGATGACAGATGGAATATGTATTGATAATGGATGGGCATGGCATCTTGAGTTATATGATGAGTAAACTAAGCAGATGGCGGTGCAACAAAGTAGAAGAAATGCAAGACAACATATGCAAGATACGTGCAATCAATAAAACCTTGCCAAATTAGAATAGGCACCTAGATGGGTGAACAGGACAGGCCATCTTCCTTTGACTCCTCAAGGTTAGAATAGTCATTAGGATGATATTCTGAACAAGAATCAACAGGTGGGGAGCATATGAGTTTCATTGCTTACAGAATGGCACTCAATGCCTTGGTGCCAAATTTGTAAGTCATTGCAGTGTTCCACAATATTCTTCTGATGCGCGAATTCTGATATTCACTGTAATTGCGTATAATATCTGAGAACCATGAAAACATAAATAGTTGTGAGATTATCTTTGTAATGTAGATGATATTCTAATATAGGGGCGCCCCTGTAAACACTTGTGTGCTATCACTAGATTCTGATGAGAGAGCTCATGTGTGTTGTAATATGGTGCATGCATTTATATAATCTGGCACAAGTACACAAAAAATAGGCTCCAGAAGTAAGGATAGCTGGCAGATGACAGGTTCATAATATACTGTATAGAGAGTTTATTGCCAAACCATGATAACAAGAGCACACAGCAACTAGGCATATCATAGTGTACATAACAAGGGTACACCATAACCACGATATATAAATCAGGAAAGTGGAACTGGCTTGAAAATATGGTGTTGTATTGCCGCTAGTAATTGAAAGCCTATCGATCACGTACAGGCCAGCTCTATCAGCCGTTGACTGCAGATGTCCCTATGCCCCTTTGAGGGAGTCCTGGACTAGGGGGTGTCCGAATAGCCGAACTATCATCATCGGGCGGACTCCAAGACTATGAAGATACAAGATTGAAGACTTCGTCCCGTGTCCAGATGGGACTTTCCTTGGTGTGGAGGGAAAGCTTGGCGATACGGATATGTAGATCTCCTACCATTGTAACCGACTCTGTGTAACCCTAACCCTCTCCGGTGTCTATATAAACCGGATGGTTTTAGTCCGTAGGACACAACAACAATAACAACAATCATACCATAGGCTAGGTTCTAGGGTTTAGCCTCCTTGATCTCGTGGTAGATCTACTCTTGTAATACCCACATCATCAATATCAATCAAGCAGGACGTAGGGTTTTACCTCCATCAAGAGGGCCCGAACCTGGGTAAAGCATTGTGTCCCTTGTCTCCTGTTACCATCCGTGTAGACGCACAGTTCGGGACCCCCTACCCGAGATCCGCCGGTTTTGACACCGACATTGGTGCTTTCATTGAGAGTTCCTCTGTGTCGTCACCAATAGGCTCGATGGCTCCTTCGATCATCAACAATGACGCGGTCCAGGGTGAGACTTTTCTCCTCAGATAGATCTTCATATTCGGCGGCTTCGCACTGCGGGCCAATTCGTTTGGCCATCTGGAGCAGATCGGAAGCTACGCCCCTGGCCGTCAGGTCAGATTTGGAAGTCTTAACTTCACGCTGACATCCACGGAGACTTGATCTTCAATGGATTCGAGCCACAGCCGAGCGCGCCGCACTGTCATGATGGGCATGATTTAACTCTACCGCCGGACAGTGACCTGGAGGCCGCACACGTGTCCGCTCCGACCCTCGATTCGGAGCCGGCTGTGCAGATCGAGGACGTGTGGTTAGACACCGCCTAGGGGGCTGCAACCTCTACGGCGATAGAGCCGAATACTGACTTTGTCCCTTCTGAAGCTCGTGACTCCAAGGTGCCGGACTCCTTGCCAGACTCCGAACCTCGCGCGCCCCCTCCAATCGAATCCGGTTGGGCGCCGATTATGGAGTTCACCGCTGCGGACATCTTTCAACACTCACCTTTTGGCGACATCCTGAGTTTGCTAAAACGTCTCTCATTATCAGGAGAACCCCGGCCAGACTACGGTCAGGACTGTTGGGATGCGGACGATGAAATTCAAGGCCCACCCACCACCCACTTAGTAGCCACTGTCGATGATTTAACCGACATGCTAGACTTCGACTCCGAAGACATCAACGGTATGGACGATGATGCCAGAGACGACCAGGAACCAGCGCCTACTGGGCACTGGAAATCCACCTCAACTCACGACGTATACATGGTGGATACACCAAAAGAAAGCGATAACAAGGAACAACGGGATGCGGCGAAGGATAATTCCCCCGAAAAACAACAAAAACGGCAACGCAAGCGCCGCTCGAAGTCCCACCTCGATAACAACGGCACCCATACTGACCCAGCCATAGAGCAGGGCGAACCAGTGGACGAGCAACCCATTCCCGGCGAAAACAACAGTCCAGACGATCTCACACCGGACACATCACCGGAGCATAAGAACCTTCACAAAAGGCTCGTCGCCACTGCAAGGAGTTTGAAGAAGCAAAAGCGGAAGCTCAAAACGGCAGAAGACGAACTCAGAATGAGATGGAGCAAAGTACTCAAGACCGCAGATAAATACGGCGATAGTCACCACGCAAAGAGCTACCCGAAGCACAAACTGTTGCCCGAATTTGACGAGGAGGCCGTAGAGCCCCCACAGTCAAAAAAGAAAGAGGCCGCCTGGCCGGATAGACGACCAGATAACAGGCTAAGAGCGGCAAGAGGCGCCACACATAATCCGGCACACTTTCCAAATAAGGATCCTAGCAAAATGGATGGCCCGGTCAGGACCATCTATGGGCCAAAAAAGAAGGCTCCAGGAAGCAACATAACCCACCGAGTGTTTGAAGATAACGGCACACCTAATTATAGGGGCGCCGCACACCCACTATGCTTCACCGACGAGGTACTGGATCATGAATTTCCAACAGGATTCAAGCCCGTAAACATAGAGGCATATGACGAAACAACAAACCCCGGAGTCTAGATTGAGGATTATATCCTACACATACATATGGCTAGAGGAGACGATCTCCACGCCATAAAATACCTACCCCTCAAGCTCAAAGGGCCAGCTCGGCACTGGCTCAAAAGCCTCCCAGAAAATACCATTGGAAGTTGGGAAGAGCTTGAGGATGCATTTCGAGCAAATTTTCAGGGAACTTATGTCCGCCCTCCGGACGCAGACGATTTAAGTCACATAACTCAATAGACCGTGGAGTCAGCACGCAAATTCTGGAATAGGTTCCTCACCAAAAAGAACCAAATAGTCGACTGTCCGGACGTTGAAGCCTTAGCAGCCTTTAAACATAACGTCCGAGACGAATGGCTCGCCAGACACCTCGGCCAGGAAAAACCAAGAACAATGGCCGCACTAACAAGCCTCATGACCCACTTTTGCGCGGGGGAAGATAGCTGGCTAGCACGATGCAGCATCAGCGACCCGAGTACATCCGAGGTCAGGGATGGAAATGGGAAATCACGACATAGAAAAGATCAGCGTGGGAATAAGGAAAGCGGCCCAAATAGCACGGCGGTCAACGCCGGATTCAAAAGCTCTCGGCCGAATAACAAAACACGTCCCCTTAAGGACAACAGTGACGAGCTATCCAACCTAAACAAAAATCGTGGATAGGATATGTCAAATCCACAATACCCCCGGGAAGCCTGCAAACCATACCCACAGAGATTGTTGGGTCTTCAAGCAGTCCGGCCGACTTAACGCCGAACACAAGGGGCTCGACACACCAAGCGAAGACGATGACGAATCCCACAAGCAGCAGACCGGAGTATAGAAGACTTTCCCACTAGAGGTTAAAACAGTGAACTCACTTCATGTGATAAATTGTGCGGAAGTGATATAAAACTGCTATACCAGGACACCATCCGCAGAATGGGGATAGACCCTACCAAAATTCGCCATAGCAACACTTCCTTCAAAGGAGTGACGCCAAGCACTTATGCCAAGTGTACAGGCTCTGTACTACTAAAAGTTGTGTTCGGTTCACCCGACAACTTCCGTCGCGAAAAGCTAATCTTCCATATCGCCCCATTCAAAAATGGCCATCAAGCCCTACTGGGACGCGAAGCTTTCGCCCGCTTTAACGCAATACCGCATTACGCGTCTCTCACACTCAAAATGCCCGGTCCACGCGGCACAATCCCATTAAAGGGAAAACTCCGAGTGTTCCTCGACCACGGAAAACGTGAGACTGCCTTGACAGCCGCACATTAATCCAACCTTGCTGATCAAAGCCCCTAAAAACAGGTCATTTAGACCTCGGACACGGTTAGGCAAGTCCGACATAAATAAACAAGGGGCTTCCCAGCCGCATACCTCTTTACAAGGGGCTGCACGTATAAACAATGAGAGCCAATAAAGCTCAATCTTTCCAAATCATACTCTGTTTTAAATACATCTTTCGCACGATATTTTTTCCAAACTAAGTTCTTCTATTTTACAGATGAATCACGTGCTACACCCATCCAGGATACAGCACAACGGAGACACAGGCGCAGACGTGCAGCAGGGACCCGTTACAAGGATTCTTTTCAGATTAAGACCCTGCGTAAACCTTTCTTACTGTCTCTTGTTAATACTCATCCCTCAGTTTCCTACCATAACCGAGGAGGAGGCTGGCGTTTTGGCATCGGCCGCGTCAGAAGTTTTCGCCTGTGCCTGGACACTAGGGGCTTAGGGCACTGTTCCGCCCGTTATCATAAAGTCCGAATACCTTAGGGAGTGTTCGGCGTCTCGAGTTAGGCCTTACATGCATCAGCTTCGAATCATGTCTTTGGTCAAATGTTGGGTTTGCCCGGCTCCTGTGTTTTGCTGCCTTACGTTCCTCTCCATCGGCTAATGCGGCACCAGGAGAACTACTGTGATTGTGCCCCGGTTCGGCCGGGCGAGCACCTCAATAGAGAAAGCCGAAAACTGACTGTCATGATACAGCGAGAGACTGGTCAACCACTCGATCGACTATTGGAATGTTTAGAATTCCTCCACTTTGATGAAGGACTGCTTCCCGGTCAGGCACAAATGCGCCCCGAGTTCGGAGAGCGCGGTGCCTCTAGGGGCTATATCGTAGCCCCACCATCGAGCTCCTATGGCTAAGTGAAAGTGATAAAGCATTATAGTCCGGTTGCCTAGTTTGCTATGCTATCACCTCCTTCAAAGGACCAAGACGTTGGATTAAGTGTGAAAATGCACTTTTTGCAAACACCCCCGCACTATGTGCGTGGGGGCTGAAGCCAAAGACTGCCATCTTTCAGGTTATAAATACATATACATTAACGGCCGCACAGGAGATATTTCAATACTTGAACGCACAAGTATAAAAAGTCGTTATATTATAAATATGATCTCACAAATCATACATGTCATTTGAACATGACATTTTTCGAGCACTGCGACTCTATTAAACGAGCGGCCTGCAGGACTTCCTCAAAATAGTGCTCGGTGGGTAATCGTCTCTCGTCCGAACCCCGGGACGCAACATCGGTGGCATTCATCTCCGCCCAGTATGTCTTAACACGGGCAAGAGCCATCCGTGCACCCTCTATGCAGGCTGACTGCTTCATCGCCTTGATATGCGGCACCGCCCCAAGGAATTGCTGCAATAAACCAAAATAACTCTTCGGCTTGGGCCTCTCCGGCCACAGACGAGCCACCACATCCGTCATGGCTAGTCTGGACAATCTATTCAGCTCAGCCCACTCAGCTAACTGATCGGTCAACGGCAGGGGACGCTCCGGACTATGGAATTGAGACCAAAATAGCTCTTCCATTTCATGATCCTTCTGACTTCGGAAGTGCCAAACTGCGTACGCCGCACTCGCCGCCAAATCCAGATAAAGATCCTCCGCACTCCACAACTGGCCCAACTGAGCATACTTCGGATCCGTGAATTTCCTACCCAACAGAAAGGGCTTTCCAGCCACAATGTCTCCGTCCTGACGCAGTTCCTCCTTTATAGCCCGCATTGCAGAACGAGCATCCTTGGCTTCGGCGGTGGCCTTCTTCAGGCCCTCTTAATCCACTTGGTGTTCTCTTTCAAGAACCTCATAGCGGTCGGTAGCATATTTTAATTTCACGGCCATTACGGCCATTTCCTCCCTGCTTCGGCAGTAAGCAGCCTTCTCGGCTTTTAGCTCCTCCGCTGCCTTCACGGCAGCCGCATCACTTTTTCTGGCTTGGTCCTTGGCTCGAGCAAGCTCCGCCCGAAGGTCTTCCACAATAGCGGCACCATCTGCATCAAGCATACATGTTGTAAGGAGTGGGCATCAGCTCCCTTACCAGGTGACTGCGGAAACACCACTTACCTTGCGACTCATCAAGTCGTTTATTGACCAACGTGATGTCCGCATCCGCAACATCGAGTTGCCGCTTCAGTTCGGCAACTCTATCAGTCCGGCTGGCCACCGAATGCTCCACCACCTGCATAGGAAAGGCGACATTTCGTAACTGAGATTATGATCCTCGGCACGCTGTCGCTTTCGACAACATACCGAGTCTCAGGGGCTACTATCTATACAGGGCGCACCCTATGTGCAAAACTGTCAAAAGGTATGTCATTTTTTTGTGTACCTCAAACCCCGTCAGTAAACTTCCGACGGCCTCATGTAACCCGCTTTCGGCGGATGAGATCCTTTCAATCACCGCACTCATTAATGCACGGTGATCTTCTGAGAGAGACGCCCTCTCGAGCAAACCATGCAGCTCCACCGGCCGCACTCCAGTGGGTGCCGAACTCCCAGGCCCCGCCGGACTCGGGGAGACCCTCCGTGACGACACCTCAGGGTCGTCCGCCCCGCCTGATGGGACGGCAAATGGAGGCGTTTCGCTCTCCATCATCTCCGGACGAAGGTCCCCCGAGGATGAGCTCTGCTGGGAAGGGCCGAGATCCGAACTACAAGGTAAAAACTTCGGTTATCCTTAGAAATAAAATAGGGATGTCCTTTATTATAAAACTCCCCCTTTTTCTACTTACGACTCGCTGGAGGGCTGATTCCTTTGGGGAGACTGTACGGCCAGGACTCCTCCCGGCACAGGACCTTCCGGTGCAGATTTCTTTCCCCGCTTCGAGGCTTTGGCCTCCGGGTTTTCGGAAGAGGTCCTCTTCTCCCCCTGGAGGGAGGGATTCTTGATTCCCCCCTTAGTGAGAGCCTCCTTAACAGAGGTGGTAGTTTCCCTGTTCCCCCCTTCACCTTCCTCCGAAGGCGCAACCTCCAACATTTTGATTAACACGGGATCCGGCGTGGTCTCTGGGAGGGGGGCCGGACACCGTATCAATTTTGCTTGTGCTATCCACTCCTATTCAAGGGATAGCTGGTTAAAAGGCGAATCCATGATAAATAAATGGATGATATGTCCGGTCACAGTGTCACACCCTAGCTAGTTCATGCATTAGAGTGTTGCATCATGTCTATTTTTCTCAACAGAAACTTGAAATGGGGATGACAGAACCCCCAGCCCCCTCTAAAACCAACTAGGGTTTACTAAAAATATTTTCAATGAACCTGAAATGCCCTTCTAAAATGTCCATCATTTTTGTCTTGGTTCAGAGCCTCTGTCAAAAGTGGTGCACAATTTTCTAGGTCATCTTAAGGTCCTTGAATTAAATCATAAATATTTGAGTTTGGGCATTTGAAATTTATAAAAATATTTTAAAGCTCAAATATTCCCAAACTAAAATGCTTCATGTTGGAAATATTCCAACTATGGACCAGGAGCAGTTTGGTGAATTTTGGATCTGTTTAGGTATTTTTTAAAAAAAACTCCACAAAGTTGCAAAAAATAGAAAAGAAAAACAGGAAGAAAACTTACCTGGCGCCTACTAACCGGCCCACCTGCCGGCCCAGCCCAGCTGCCGCGCCAGCAAGCTGCTTGGCTCGGCCAGGCAGGCAGGCAGGTGCTCGGCGGCGAGCACAGCATGCGTGCCACGCAGCTGCCCGCCGCCTCGCCGCTCCCCTCGTCCAGCTGATGACGGGGATCGATCCCCCTCTCTCCCCCGAACCCCGCAGACATCTCCTCTCCTCCCCAGCTCCTCCCCCTCGCGCTCCCCAGCCATGGCCGACACCACCGCCGCCGCCCCATCGCCGTAGCCGCGCTCCCCGCCGTCCGTGCTCCGTCTCGCCGTGTCTAGGAGCTCCGCCGCCATCCTCTTCGTCGAGCTAGCCGAGCCCCGCGTGCTCGTGTGGCCCGAGTCCACCGCACCGACTTCGCCCGAGTCCACCGTCGCCGGAGATCCCCTTCAACGCTGTCGCCGCATCAGTCTGTCCCCGACCCCGTCGGTTGCCTCCAAGAGTGCCCTGTGAGCCTAGCTACCTCCCCTTCCCTTCCTCTCTCGCCCCCGAGCTGTGTAGCAACCGCACGAAGATCACCCGCATGCACCGCCGTGGAGATCGTCGCCGACGTGCTCCCGGCCATCCTCCGGTCACCTCTCGGTGTCCATCGCACTCACCACATCGCGTAGGGTCTAACCATACACTCCCCGCACCTCACCGCACACCCCAGCCCCGAGTTTGCCTCCACCCGAACTCCGGCGGCCGCCTTGGTCGTCGCTGGCGCCAATTCCGGCCACCCCGACCCCAACTAACTCCACCAAGAGCTGCGGTTTGTCCCCAGCTCCACTTAGGTGCCTGTCGCGACCCATTTGGTGGCCGGAACGGCCAAAATCACTTCCGCCGCCGCGTCGGGCTCGCCGGCGACTAAAGGCCGGTGCAGCCGGTTTGACTTTGACCACGGGTGGGCCCTGGTTGACTCTGTTGAGTCAATGACAGGTGAGGCCCAGCCCTGTTAACTAATCCGGTTTAGTTCTAATTAATTTTTAGCTAAACTAATTGCACTGACACCCTGGACCCACTGGTCAGTTTGACCTGGACCAGTCTGTTGACTTGCTGAGGTCAGCATGACATCATGCTAACGCAATAATCCTTTTCTGGAATTAAAATAAATCTAAAATGATTTATAAATTTCAGAAAATGTTCTAAACTTCAAAAATTCATAGTAATTCAACCATAGCTCCAAATGCAAAGTGTTATATATGAAAAATGATCAGAAAAATCCAACCTATCCATCTGTACTGGTTTCATGCATGTTTAAACAAGCTAACATACTGTTTATTGAAGAACAAGTTAAAGCACTTATAAGGGCCATGTATGAGTTCGAAACTTGAATCTTTGATTCAAAATGGTTCAAACCCATCTGGTTTTAGTTGCATTAGCCCAACACACTCATATTGCCATGTTTCATGCATGCATCATATTGTTGCATATTGTTTGGTGATGTTGTGTATCGGTGTTCTCTGCGGCAGGTTCTGCCTCCGAGGAGTACCACGATTACCCTAACGAAGAACCATATCAGTGCATCGACCCATCAGGCAAGCAACCAACCATTTGATCATATCGATACAATCACATGTTCTCGCTTCTGCTCTCTTTTACTGCATCAAGACAACGCGTTTCAAACTGCTGTGTGCTACGGTAGTTGAACCCATTTCCTCTGCATGACCTGTCATTGCCACAGTAACTAGATGAAACCCACTAGCATGTGTAGGAGTTGTTTGAGCCATATGTATGTGTTGTTCCTACCTTGCTATGCCTGCTATGCTTAGAGTCATGTCAGGTCTGGTTCATCTGGGTGATGGTCTAGAGTGAAATGATCATGCCGGTAATGAGAGTGATGTGGTGAACACGATTTGGTAAAGGTTTCGATGAAAGGCCATGTAGGAGTACATGGTGGGTTGTTTCATTGAAGCCGTCCTTAAGCACTGAGATCTGTATGTGTGATTTAAGAAACAGCTACTACCATGCATTGGGCCCGAAACCAATGGACCCTCTCGGCTTCTTATTCACCCTAGTCCTCTGTCCAGGAGTTGCAAGTAGTTTCTGGTGTTTGTAGCCTACTGGAGGCCGTGGACAGCGCTGACCGTAGGGGTGGGCTGTGATGCGGTAGGTACGTGGCACGGTGTACCGGATACCCGTTAGGTATCTCGGGAACCCTGTACACATCGGTCGGGACCGTATGTGGAAACCTCGGCCGGACTCCCTGCAGATGGAACCTGGATAGGCGATAAACCTGGACTAGAGACTTAGGTGTTTAGGTAGGTCGTGGCCGACACCCACCTTGGGCTCCCGCTTGAAGGTTGCCGAGTACATGTCATGTAAACGGCGGTAAGTGGTGAGAGCGTGTATGAAGAAGTACACCCCTGCAGGGTTAACATTATTTATTCGAATAGCCACGTCCGCGATAAAGGACTACTTGGTTGCCTAAATAGTTCATAGACAAGTAAATGGATACTATTAAAAATCTCAAGATAAGCATGAGTGCCGAAGATGGCTCTTCCGTAGGATGACGGAGGTGGATCTTCGGTGGTGTATTGAAGTGGTGAGGAGTGGACTCGTGTGTGCAAAACCATTTCAAGTTGGTGTATTGTAGGATAGCTTAGCCAATAATCAAATCTGGCTTGCTGCAATAACCCCACCAACCCTTCTTGATAATGTGCATGTATGTAGGATCTGATGTAAGTCTTGCTGAGTACCTTTGTACTCATGTTGCTTTAATTTACATTTTTCAGAAGACGCTGCAACCCCTTCTGATGGGTTCTTCGTAGACGTTGACATCGATGAGTAGACTGAGGCCCAGGTGGTGACCCTGAGCTTGTGAAGGACCATGTAGTATAGCCAGGCTTTCCCAAGCCTCTTTTATTTTACTAGTTGTCTGTACTCAGACAAGTTACTTCCGTTGTTGGCTTGTATGTCTGTATGACTTGAATGCTGGGTCGTGTGACCCATACTTGTGTGTATGATATGTATGGCTCTCTGAGCCTTAAATAAAGTACTGGTGTCGTAGAGTCATGTTGTGATGCCTTGTTGTATTTGCACATATCGAGCATATTGTGTGTATGATTGAGATGCTTGGTATGTGTGGGATCTGACTATCTAGTTGTTTATTCTTAGTAGCCTCTCTTACCGGGAAATGTCTCCTAGTGTCTCCACTGAGCCTTGGTAGCTTGCTACTGCTCCGGAACACTTAGGCTGGCCGGCATGTGTCCTTCTTCGTTCCTGTGTCTGTCCCTTCGGGGAAGTGTCACGCGATGGATACCGAAGTCCTGTTAGCCCAGTGCTACAACCCAGATTCACTTGTTGATGACCGACACGTTCGATGCTGGGTCATGGATGCCTGTCCCTGTAAGTCTGTGCCACTTTGGGTTTACGACTAGCCATGTCATCCCGGGCTCTTTACCATATGGATGCTAGCGACACTATCATATACGTGTGCCAAAAGGCGCAAACGGTCCCGGGCAAAGGTAAGACGACACCCGTGGGAATACCGTGCATGAGGCCGCGAAGTGATATGAGGTGTTACATGCTAGATCGATGTGGCATCGAGTCGGGGTCCTGACACACAGGGCTACTTACTTGAGTATCCGGGTGATTGTAGCTTAGGCCAGCGTCCTCGGTCAAGTACGGACACACTTCTTGTGATCCGAAGAACAGTTGTACATCTCCACGGGTTTTGCACCCATAAAGTGTTGGAGAGCTCGTGGTCCCTCCAGATTAAATTCCCACAGGCGGAGGGGGCGACGTTTGCAGGGCAGAAGACGCCGAATTAGCATAACCTGTGTCACTACGACTAGGTTGATCTCCCTCTCTTGGAGATCTCGAATTCGGCCCTGCAATAGGGGTACGTCCTTGGACGGCCCCCAGTCGAACCCTTTGTTGACCCACGATGTCAGCCGTGGTGGAGGGCCCGGGCGAAAGGCGGGCGGCGGCCTTTGCCTGCTGCCCCTGGGAGCGGTGATATAGAACCACTCTTGTTGCCACAAACCGAGCTCCTCCTGAAAAGAGCCCTCGGGCCATGGAGCATCGGCCCTCTTGCTTATAACCGCCCCGCCGCACTCTACCTGACGCCCCTCAATCATCTTCGGCTCCACATAGAAGGTTTTGAGCCACAAACCAAAGTGAGGGGTAGTGCGGAGGAAGGCCTCGCAGACGACAATAAATGATGAGATATGGAGGATAGACTCCGGAGCCAGGTCGTGGAATTCCAGCCCATAGTAAAACAGGAGCCCCCTCACGAAGGGATCCATCGGGAAGCCTAAACCCCGACGGAGGTGAGACACGAACACGACGCTCTCGCCAGGCTCAGGGGTAGGGATGACTTGCCCTTGGGCAGGCAACCTATACGAAATCTCATAGGTTAAGTACTTGGCGTCCCTAAGCTTTAGCACGTCCTCTTCCGTGACGGAGGAGGGCATCCACCGGCCCTGTAGGTCGGAGCCGGACATTGTCGAAGGTCCGAAGTGCCCGAATCTGGAGCCCTGGGTGTTGGAACTCGGGGCGAGGGGCGGATTCGATTGAGGATTGAAGAAAAGGAACGGGCCTTGGTCTCATTATAAAGGGGGAGAATACCAAGAGCCGTCTCCGTGACCGTTTGGAACTCGCCTTCGATGGAGGGGGCGTGGCAACGGGCGCGGTTGGGTTACCCACGTCCGTATTGATGAGAATCCCGAAATAAGGGGAACACGATCTCTGCTTCGACAAGACGTGCCAAGGAAACCGCTTCGCTAAATGCGCTGAGGTGGTATAATAAACGATTCAAGTAAAGGCTTGGTTGTGGTGTGATGTCACGCCACGAAATACGTCAGCAGATCGAACTTTTGTAAATATTATTCTCTCTACGGTGGAATGTGGAATTTATTATGCAGAGCGGGACACTATCCTGGTGTTCAGAATCTTCTATAAATTATTCGGAGGAGGAACCCGCCTTGCAATGCCGAAGACAATATGCGCGCCGGACTCATCGTCATTGAAGCCTGGTTCAGGGGCTACTGAGGGAGTCCTGGACTAGGGGGTGTCCGGATAGCCGAACTATCATCATCAGCCGGACTCCAAGACTATGAAGATACAAGATTGAAGACTTCGTCCCGTGTCCGGATGGGACTTTCCTTGGCATGGAGGGCAAGCTTGGCGATACGGATATGTAGATCTCCTATCATTGTAACCGACTTTGTGTAACCCTAACCCTCTCCGGTGTCTATATAAACCGGATGGTTTTAGTCCGTAGGACACAACAACAATAACAACAATCATACCATAGGCTAGCTTCTAGGGTTTAGCCTCCTTGATCTCGTGGTAGATCTACTCTTGTAATACCCACATCATCAATATCAATCAAGCAGGACGTAGGGTTTTACCTCCATCAAGAGGGCCCGAACCTGGGTAAAGCGTCGTGTCCCTTGTCTCCTGTTACCATCCGCCTAGACGCACAATTCGGGACCCCCTACCCGAGATCCGCCGGTTTTGACACCGACACCCTTCCTGACAAGGAACATACTGTACGTACTAAATACAGAATAAACAAAGAGGAACATGTTAAAGAACAGAAGAGGAAGCATATTCTTGAGGTTCCGCTTCATTGCATACAATGTTGGTTGCCCACTCATGATGAATCACAGCGCCCAAAGAAATGCAATTCCATGTTGTCTCTCTATATGTGGCAATTTTGAACAAGAGTCATTAGGATCATATTCTGAACAAGAGTCAACAGGTGGGGAGCGTATGAGTTTCATTGCATCCAGAATGGCAATCAATGCCTTGGTGCCAATTCTGTAAGTCATTGCAGTGTTTAGCTTCAATGGTGGACTGTTGCTAGTGCGACACAAAGCAGCTACATAGATCATAGTGTAGATATAACGGGAAAACCTTAAGCATCAGAGTAAAATCAGCAAAGTGGAACTTGCTGGAATATATGTGCTAGTTTGCCGGTACGGCTAGAAAGGCTTCGGATACCAGCTCTCTTCAAGTGAAGGTGCGGTACTGTTAATACCAGTGTAACTCTCAAAGGCGACACAGCTCCCCGCATTTCCTTGCTATTATTATAGGATTCAAGTGGGCAGGCCACTACAAATCCTATTCCTATGTTTACAAGACCCTACGAATCAAAGAGGCTCAAAGTGTCCATCACAACCGACCGTATAGACCTCTACACTGCAAATGTCCCTGCTCATCTTCAGTACAAGGAACATATTGCACTACTATCATACTCCCTCCGTTCCAAAATATAAGTCTTGGTAGAGATTTCTACTATGGATCACATACAGAAGTATCCACATACATTTTAGAGTGTAGATTCACTCATTTTGCTCCATATGTAGTCCATGGTGGAATCTATACAAAGACTTGTATTTAGGAATGGAGAGAGTACATATTAAAGAAGAATGGAAGAGGAACATGGTAAAGAAGAGCAAGCAGATTTTGGATAATAAAATGTTGGTTGCGCAGTGCCCACACATGATGAACTAGAGCGCATTAAGAATGCAACTCCCAGCTATCTCTCGACCATTTCAGGCGGTTGGATGAAGATCCTACATCTCCTAACCCATCTTCTTCCTCGTCTCTGATTCTTCCCATACAGAACACCGCACGGGCCGCCGGCCGGACCATCGGCCCCCACCGCCTATGTTCCTCCGCCACCCCCACCCCACCCCCGCCCCAACACCCACCCGCGTCGATTTTTCTTCATTCGGTGAGGCCCCACAACCACCCGAGCCCCTTTTTTGCACCGGCGAACTCCGGCGAGCTCTGAAAAATTTAGTCTACTGTGATTTAACTAGTGTGGAATATAAAAGGGGAAAACCATAAGCATTGGGAGTATAGTGTTGAGCGTGCCATGGCGGATCTGAAGGTGCAAACCAGACAAAGGCAACTTCACAACCAAGACAAGAAATCAGAGTAAAGCAGTGGCGATCTATTTTCTTGCTGCGATAAATAAGGTGAGCAGATACGAAAGAGTATCGCCTTTGGTGCGGCGCCATGTACGCATCTGCTGAGAATTTGACGGTGCTACGGTAGCAATGGCTGTCGACAGCATGGCACCAGATCTAGGAGGGTAGACGGTGGCGGCAGGGCGCGGTGGACGAGATGGTCGTAGGAGCGGCACCGGCAAGGTGGACGATGGCGGGGATGAAGCGAGAGGACGGGATGCAAGGATCCCGGTCCGAAGCCATGGATGAGAGAGGTCGATCTCTTGTAATGGACGGCGGCATCAGGGTATCATCTCCGGCATGGTGGAGGAGGACGGCGGTGGATGGGGTGGCCGACAGCGGCGGATAGAGGAGGGTGGGGTGGAGAGGGTGTTTTGGCACCCACGGAGTACGAATGGGGAAAAGGGAGGTATAGAGGAAGGGGGAACCATGTGTTCAGGGCATGCTTGTCTCAAATGCGAGGAAATTTACAAACTTAGCCCCTGTTTCAAATTTCTACTACATCACAGCAACATTAGTCGGTTAGGGATAGGACGGTAATCTCGCATACGCCGAATATTTGCCGATGAGAGTTTGTTTTTGGCGCCCACCATGTATGAATATGAATCGGGGAGGGAGTCGATTTCGGCTGAGGACACACTGTGTTTTGGCACCCACCGTATATGAATCCGAGTGAGAGGCGGTTACGTCACGTTTGGGTGAAATTGCAAACCTACCCCTATCGAAACCTATAGAAATCCAGCAGATAGGCTTTGCGTGGCAGGGATAGGCAGTAGTAATTTCCGTCTCGCATATTTTGGTTTCAGGCGGTTACTGCGACTTTCCACGCTTCATTCAAATTTTGCAGAGTGCACGTTTACGCTCGTGCCAACTCAATTTGAATCCCGTTTGTATTCTATTTTTTCGGGCGGGATCCATTTTCAATTGGTATTACATTCTATATACATCATTTTTATATATATACTTTCAAAAGCACAACACCATTTATACATAAATATGGTTTACAAATGGCATGATCTCAGATTCATAAGGTTGTATCCATCAATTTGTATTTTCAAATATTTGAAACCACTTTATGTTGAAATCCAATGTATGCATTCCTCGCTAACTGTCTCCAATTAATGTGTGTTTCATGCGGTTTTTTTTTTACTTCTCAAACATGTATAATGTGTTTCACACACGCAACATATAGTGTAATCCCGTTTAGGCATTAATTGCATATAAACCATGCATTGTTTGTAATTAAAGAATCTATGGATCACCAATATTGATAAACTATATAACATTACACGTGTGCCCAAATTCAAATGAATATGCATGTTTGATACACCAATTTGCATTATGATATTATCGATGTCATGATCTCCAGTTTAAATATTTGAATCCCCTTTAATCCAGATATTCGTCTCATATAGATATCACTCATGCTTATATAGGACTATCTCTCTGGACCTATACGCGTTCATCGTCTCGCAGGTATCTCTCGTGCTACCTATATGTCGACAATGATCTTTTATCTTCGTAACACACTGACGGTACTCTCTCCCTCGACCTTCATCACTCTATCTATCTCTAAGTATATCTCGCTCCCTGCTATGTGTCTCTAACTATGATTCTCCATGTGGAATCTCTTTCTCTCACACAAACACAAAACTTTGTCTCCCGGGGTCTCATTTATCTCTACTATTCCCATGTGTGCCACTCGCACACCCCTCATACACAGATGTCTTTTGCTCCTTAGATATGGGAACCTACGACTCTTCCTCTTAAATATCTCTTTCTCACACACAAACACAAACTCTGTCTCCTAGGGTCTCATATTTCTCGATTGTTCTCTTGTATGTCGCTCACACACTCTCTCTCTCCCTAGATATATCTTGCGTTCCCTCATATGTCTCTCTAGCTATCACTCTCGTTGTGAAATATCTTTCTCTCTCGCAGACACAAAACTCCGTCTCTCGAGATCTCATTTCTCTCTAATATCTGTTTGTATGTGACTCACATGCACCCTATCTCTATCTCTCTCACACCCACACACATAACTCAGCCTTCTGATCCACTCGACTCCTATCTCTAGCGCACACTAGCTAGCATCTTTATCTTTCTATTTATCTGTTTCTCCATCAACCTTCTTTCTCGCCCTCACTCTTGATTCCTATCACGCACACTACATATTTTTCTCTCTACATGCAGTCAAGTGCCCTCTCACACACATATATAACTTCACCCTCTGGACCACCCGGCGGTCATCTCCAACACCCAAACTAGCGGATGTTCCTCTAGCTAGCATCTCCATCTCTGTATCTATCAGTAGTTTCGCCGTCAACATTTCTTTCTCGCACGGAGTCTTGCTTCCTCTCACCCACACTATATATGTCTCTTCATACATATGCATTTATAGGTTGATCTCTTTTGCACAATTGTTGTGCCTCACTCCCTCTGCTCGCCATAGATGCATGCTCTAGCCCACGCCACTATCTCTTAAGGACAAAAACACATGCTCAATTGTCGGGCCTTCTTCCCTGCATTCTCACATGCATGCATATTATCATACCGATCCGTCTCTCCCATGTCGTTGATCTTATGACTTATGTCTTCTTTCTTTTATCTCGATCATGCACGCGCACACATACACATCCCATGTATACATGTATACCTCTCACACATCCACGTTCAAGGTCTCTATGTCTCCATACGCAGTTAATTACCCTCAATCCTAACGCCACATCGAATCGTTCTCCTCTTTTGTGCACATAACTTCCGCCTGGATGGGTAAAACACACACTCACACTTAAGAATCTCCTTCTAGCTAC